>NC_056745.1:1310775082-1310921741 GCF_019279795.1 Protopterus annectens | reverse complement strand
GGAAAGATGGGAGGGGTTTGTGAGTGTAATAAAGGTGGGACCACTGGGGGTGGGAGTGAATAGGGGGCAGGGTGGGAAGCGAAGCGGGTAGAGACCCTGTTAGTTGCTCTTATGAGGGGGCTAAAAACAATCAGGTAACAGAGTTAACTGATAAATGAACATATGACAGTGACAAGGGTGGTTGTAGTTGTAAAAATGGTGCCTGCCACAGGTAATATTTATTAACTTTGGGACTGTCTTAAGGTAATAAACAGGGAAGGGGGAGGGGAGAACAAGGGTGTGAGCAGGAAGTTCTTTGTACTGCTGCTAATGAGCCAAAGCAAAGACAAGTTTGTGTTTAAGAAACAATCACAATTGACCAAGGACTGCTCTGAAACTAAGTCATTTCTTAACCATTTCTCAGGTGGAAAAACAGGATAACCTTGTATCAGTAGGCTACTGTGATCTTAGTTTAAATTAACAAACACACAGTATGATCAGTTATGGATACTATTTGCTAATAGAAGGGAATAAGAGAGAAAGTGGAAGATGAGTGTGCGTGTGTGTGTGTGTGTGTGTGGGGGGGGGGGGGGGGGCTGCTTATAAGCCAAAGCAGAGTGCTCTCCAGGGAAAAATGAATATTGGCTCAAACAGGTAGACACATAGTCAAAGTTAACTTTAGCTGTTTGCAGACAGTTCAGACTCGGACTGCGCTTTTCTTATAAGAATGATAAGGGTAGTACCGCAGTTGAATACTTAAGAGTGGTGTTAGGTCTAGAAAAAGAGAGTACAGAGAGAAGTAAGCACTTTGAGATGGTAAAGATATACTAGAAAAATATATGTATGTTGTTGTCTTTCGGCTGTTCCCGGTTAGGGATCGCCACACACACACACACACACACACACACACACACACACACACACATATATATATATATATATATATATATATATATATATATATATATATATATATATATAGACACACACACACACAACGAAAAAAGGAGGCGAGGGTGTGGGGATCCTAATGGCCTCGGCTAACTAAGTTCTAGAAGACGGGTACAGAAAGGAAAGAACTTTCAGATAATAAAAGAAAAATATTATATTTTAGTCAAATTACTAGAAATAAGCCAAAAAGTAAAAAAATTATTAAATTGCTAACTCACAATAATTACAACAAGCTTGAGACTAGTGGACCATATGTGAGCTGGATGGCGGCAAATGAGATCTGACGAGTTAGGGAAGGTATGAAACATTATGAGAAATGGAGGAGCTCGAAGCTTGGATCCTAAAGCCTTGTGAATGTGGTCAAGTCAGATCAGAGGTCGAATCTGAAGACCCAATTTGGAGGAAGAATGAAAAGGACATCAGAGCTTTAGTTTTATCTAAATAATACCGGAGTTGTCTATGGAAATCCAAGGTATGAAGAACCATCTCAGTGGCAGACTGTGGAGAAAGAAAAAAGGAAGGTAGATGACTAGACTAACTAAGGGACAACTCATTAACCCCCCCTTGGGCATAAATGAAACATTAGTACAAAGAGACATCCTGTCTCTACGTAAAACTAACAAAGGAAGAATATCCACAAGAACCTTATGTTCAGGCACTCTCATGGCTGACTTAAGAGCTAAAAGAACAGTCTTCCAAGTACAGTGTTGTAAGGAAGCTGAAGAAGCAAGTTCAAAAGAAATCTGTATCAATTTTTCAAGTACAAAACTGAGGTCTCAAGAAGGCAGAATAAGCATCCGGATAGGCATGATATGAAGGATATCTTTGAGAAATTGCTTGACCTCACACCTAGATGCCAGAGGAGTATTCAAGGGGAGGACAAGCAGAAATTGCTGACAGGTGAGTTTTAAATGAAGATTATGCCAACCCAGCAAGGAGCACATCACACAGATAAGAGAACCAGAGGATTCTCCAGAGACAGGGGATCTGATGGCGACAGAGGCACCAAACAGAAAATCCTTTCCATTTGGACATATAGGATTTTCTGGTAGTGGGTTTCCTGGACTCCTGCAGAACCTGAAGCAGATCTTCGAAAAAAGGTGCCTAAAAGGGATCAAAACTCCATCACTCACTGTGTCATTAGAAGAGTGGACAGGTGAGGATGGATAAGAAGTCCCATCTCTTGTGTGAGAACCACCTGGTGAGATAACTTGTAGTGACTGCCCCTGGCCAAGCTAGAAAGAAAGGAGGACCGATGCTGTCTGAGCCAAAAGGGAGATACCAGCAAACATCTGGAGAGTCCTGCCTGATCCTGTGCAGAACTCATAGTAACAGACGAAAGAAAAAAAGGGAGGGCACATACAGAAACATTCCATTACAAGGAAAACACAACGCACCCACTTACCAAGTCAGTGGGCTTAGGAGTCTGAAACAGAATAGAGGAAATTGTTCAGACAGGAGGCAAAAAAGATGGACCTTTGGAATACTCCACAGATGGACAATGTCTGGGAACACATCTCTGTGAAGCATCCATTTGTGAGATTGTGTTCTTGATATGCTCAGAGTTTGCCACGAGAGTGTACTCTGAGGGAATGTAAACTATTGAAGAGCCAGTTGATACTGGATAGCTAGTTCCCAGGCCTGAAGAGCTAGTTTGCAAAGGAGTTAAGACCTCGTGCCCCACTCCTTGTTGACATACCACATCACTGCAGTATTGTCTGTTAAGACCGAGGGGCCTGGAATCAAAAGCTTGCATAGCCAGAAGCAGAGCTCTCATTTCTTATGCTGATATGGTTTGATTTCTGATGAATAAGCTAGAGACTCTAGACCTTTAGGGGGCCACAAGAAGCTCCCCACCCAATGTCTACGGCATCCTTGAGAGGGTACTGGAGCCTGAAAGGGAAACCCTGGATTGAGAGAGAGTTGATGAATCCACCACTGAAGCTTGAGCTTGAATCAAAGAAGAAAAGGAACAGGGAACTCCAGGGGTGGCAATGTTGGAACCATGCCAATCTGAGGTACCAGTGAAATTTCCTCATATGCAGCCTGGCAACAGGGAGCATGGGAATGGTGAAGGCCATAAATCCCAGAACCCTGACAAAATCCCTGGCTGTGACAGGGGAAGAGGAGACTGAAAAAAGGTTGTCAGGGACACATCCTTGGGGTGAACGGTCTGAAGCCTTCATCAGAGGAAAACATGATCCTGGGAAGGCATCAGAACTGATTTCTGGAGATTTATGGTGAACCCCGGTCTGTGTAAAAGACAAATGCAAACTAGAGATCCTGCAACAGATTGCTGGGAGAAGCAGCCTGAGTACGTAGGTCATCTAGATAGGGAAAATCTGTATCCCCAAAGCCTACAAAATGGAATGACAGGGACAAGGAATTTGGGGAACATCCTTGGAGCAATAGAAAGGCCAAAGGCCAAAGCACAGAATGGAAAATGTAAGGAAGACACAGAGAAGCAAACATTTCCTGAACAAAGGGTGAAATGGGGATGTGAAGGTATGCATCCTTGAGATCATGAGAAAATATAAAAGCTTGGGGAGGCAGAAGAGGAAACAATGTCTGAAGGGACAACATCCGAAAAGTAATAACCTTGAAAAAGGCGTTGAGCAGAGAAAGATCAAAAATTGGTCTACATCCTCCTTCTGAGAAACTAAAAACACTCTGGAATAAAACATCTTCCTCACCTGGTGGGTGGAATGAGCTGAATGGTATCCTGATCCAAAAGGAATTGCAGAACCTCTGGAAAATGAGGAAGCTCTTCTTGAGGAGGTTGAGGAATGCTTGAAAAGGGAGGAAGGGATTTCCAACCCATGAAATATCCCTGATGGGTAATAGACAGCACCCGAGTCTGAGGTGAACCGAGGACAATTTGGATGAGATAAAGGCCAAACATCAAATAGAAACAGTCTTGTCCTGAAAAGGTGGTTTCTGGGAAGAAAGAGTCTGAGCAGACTTAGCAGGAGGAACATGCCTAGAACCCTTCTTACCTTTAGGAGGAGAGGGTGAATCTGTCTACGAACAATGGCAAACTTAGAGGGATAATTCCTCTGGAATGTGGGGATGGGGAGACAAAAATATATTCATGTTACTGCAAGGCCTTACCCTTATCCTACAGGGACTCAAGTTAGCAGCAGCTGTCCCAAAAATATTTTTATCTACAGGAGCATCCGAAAGCTTGGCCTTAATATCATCAGGTAAAGCCTGAAGACATAGCCAAGAATAACGCCTCATCACTGATGCCAAATGCAGCAACCCTGGAAAAGGTACTTCGATTGACAGTCAATCTGAGAAGTGGACCCCAGCAGGGAAAGAGCAGAAGCCTTTCAGTCAGAATCAGGAAGGTCAGACACCACTTTAGATACTTGAAAAGGAGGGCCACAACACACCTGGCCATATCAGTCTAGTAATTAATGGGCCTAAATGACAAGGTGGCAGCAGTATAAACTGCCTTGCCCAATCTTTCCTTGGCTCAACTATCCTTATCAGAAGGAAGGAGCTTAGTAAATGGCAACAACTTAGAGGGTTTGTCAGAAGAAAGTGAGACCACTGAAGGATCAGCAGGAGGACACTTGCACAAAAACCTGCAGTCCTCAGGCACCTTACAGAAACTATTAGGTTTCTTTGGTGCAGGAGACTAAGAATCAGGAGCTGCAGAGGCAGCAGAAATGGTTTCCAAAAGGGCAGCCAAAACAGGAAGAACATCTGATGGTTTGGGAGACTCCAATGCTGAATGTCAGAGACCTGGGAAGAGTACCACTTAAAATCTCCAATCATGTGGGCAACAGTGTCTCAAAAAAGGACAAATCATCCAAGGGGGAGTCTGGACTTAAGAAATCCTCTTCCTCTGAACCACTGTCCAGAGCAGAAAGAATTTGGAAAGAATAAGCCAGGGATTCTTCTTCAGAATCCAAATCCTCATCCCAGGAATCATCTCACAAGGCCTCTTAACAGGAGTGGATATTCCGGGGGGGGGGGGGGGGTCAGACACCCCTTGAGGAGGCTTCAAGGCCATTAAATCTTTAACAGACCCTGAGTAAAATCTTAGCATTCATGTTGGGGATCTTTAATAACAGGTGAAGTATGTTGAGCGTTTTGTGGAACATCTGCCCCAAACCCTTCCAAAGGTTCAGACCCTTTCTGAGATTCAAGGACGGTGACCGGTACTTCCTCCCTTACTAAGATCTGAGGAATCCATTTTGTTCTTTGGATCATCAGGTTTAGATGGTGGGAAAAACCTCAGAGGATGTGCAAGAATTCAGATCCATGCCAGGCTCCAAACGGGGTCAAGGCAGAGGAATCCAAGACAAGCAATGGACGGTCTTCGGGGCTTTCACTAACCTCTAACTAGAAATCCAGAGGAGGCTACTCAGCAATTGGATCAGGCCTAATCTTTCTGGCCTTCTCCTTGGCAAAAGGTTGGCCCTCAGGATGGGAGGACTATGCCAAAGTACCCTGAGCCAACAGCTTAAGTCACCAGTTCAGGATATATGGACAAGAAGAGACAACTATGTAGGGTCTTAGGCAAAAATGCTTGGCAGATAGCGCACTGCGTATGGTCACGAGAAGCACCCAAGTAATAAAGAAAAAAAAAAAAAAGACACTGGCTGTTACAGTCTTTATGGGAATCTGCTTTCCACACTGACATTTTCCTTTCCTTGATGACAAACAAATACCATACAAAAAGGAGAGAAGAAACCCCAATACAGCACTTACCTGAAAATGGCTTGGTAACCAGCACAGCAGAATGGCGTTCAGACCAACATTCAATAATGGCATTCGGACTGGCAGCAAAGAAGTTCTGAGTGCTTGCCTCCATATATCATCTTTATGTCCTACACCTTACGCGGGGAGCATACGTGTAACAGAGCGCCTACAAGATTTAAAGGCTTTGGTATACAGGTCTGATACTGGACTACCATTGGCAGGAGATCCCTTATGTATCCCTTACTGCAACAGTGATATGGAAGGACATCTGTAACAACTCTTCAGCTACACCTCCTTCATTTCAGACATTTCAGCATGTGTACTCTACTATTCAAACCTGTAACAACTTTTAACTTCTTCATTTGGGACATCAAAAATTGATTTTGACACTGTGTCACTGTCAAACACATGTGGACAGATGTATTTAGATGGGTCTACTTCAGATGACCTAAATCTCATTTGACTGACACCCATTTACCAGACACCCAACTGACCTAAATTTCATTTGAAATAAAACTCATTTGACTGACTCCCATTTCACAGACAGCTTACAATGCAGAATTTCAACATACTAAATCTTAAACAATAGACAAGCACACTTAGAACACCAATAACTAACCCTTTCCAGAACTTAAAAACTACTTACTAACCCTAGAAACGGGACAATGTACAAGCAAACTGGGTGGGGGGCTATGCCCCCCACCCCCAATTATATATACTAACTCCAGGATCACACTACAGTGAGGAAAAGGGCATATACCTTTAACTTGCCACTACTGCTGGGAACACACAAAACATTCGCCAAATTACTTTAGATACTTCCCATAAAAATGTAAATAGAAAAACCCACATTTAGAAACACTACAACACTACTTTCTACATGACTATCAGAATTCTGAAAGTCAGCACTACAAGTTACACTAATTCTTTTTATCACAAGCAAGTCACAGGTTAAGGAAAACCCACACCAAGTCTAGGTCTTAAATGTCGGTGAAATGGGAGTCAATCAAATGACTTTTAGGTCAAATGGGTGCCAGTCAAATGAGATTAGGTCAACTGAAGTAGACCTGTTTAGACTACTTATTTATTATAAAATAATCAACTAAGTGTAATCTTAATCCGATGCTATGTAGTCAAAATGTGAAGAAATACAGATGGGTTAATATATGAGGGTGAGTTGTATACCTAATGACTATAAAAAATGATCAAGCTGTACAACAGGTTCAGAAAATGTCACAGGTAATTGCCAAATAAATGGAATACACTAATCGGGAAAAGTCGAACGATACAACAACACTCCTAAAAAACACAACACAACTAAAAAAGTTTTAGAAACACTGCTGGACACATCAAAGGTTCAAGTCTATATTAATCTGTTTATAAATACTATTCACTTGTACTGCCGTACAACAAAGAAATTCACAGTATCATTTATTAGTATCTTGGTATCGGTACAAAAACATTGAAATAAAAGCTGCCATATTTAACAGTCGAGAAACAGTGTGTTGTAGTGCTGTTTGTGATATTTCTAATTAACTTTAACTGCTAAAAATATACTTGAGAAACAAAGTTGCACAACTGGCCAGCAACAGAATCTGGCCAGCAACAGAATCTGCCCCCACCACACACTCACGCCATTCTGTCTACACAGAGGAAACAGAGTGAGAAGAGGAGCAGCAAGAAAAGCCCAAGGAAATTATCCCTGTGCAGTTTAAACATGCATTGTGGCATGTGGTGGCAACAATGCCATAATACTTCCTCTCACTATCATTCAAAAAGTATGAGGACATTTTCGTTACTAAAAGGCTTCACAAGCTTTTCTAAAGGTAAGCACAGATTTGTCTAAGGGCACTTCAAATACATCATGAAAATACAACTGTGTGCAAAAAACTAAACACATGCACTTTCCAGAAAGTTAGGTTTATGAGAAGTATGCCCATCTTTTTTAAGTCAGTACTATATGCTGCAAGTATCAGGACCATTCAGCACATGGATCTTCTTCAGACAGTCTGCTGTATCCCCTAGCTCCTATAATGTTGCTCGGCTCTCACAGATCCTGTTCATGTCTGGCATGCTTTTTGGAATTCATCGGATATGCAAGGCGAGTAACCCTGACAAGCCGAAAAGCATAGCCAAAAGACAAAATTTCAGTGCTGTCCAGGTGCCTACTACTGTGTGCAAAATAATGACAGTAGGAGACCAACATCATGGTTGGGTTACGATAGGGGATGAATCCATGCCATTTTTTTTTTAATATATGAATAGTTCTTGCAGATCTAGCATTATGGCAAGTACATAACGTTCTTATCCAATAACAGGTGGTCCAACTTGTAAAGTGGTCAGGACTTATTCCTCTGCTACATAGCTGGGTGAGGTCAGCTAGGCAAAAATACCACTGAACATAGTTGCTTAAAAGGAATAACGTGCCCTTCAGAAAATGTCACGCTTATAATGTTGGCAAATGCACTTTCACTAAATTGCTGCTGTGAGACTATAAACTGCTCAGGCATTTTTCAAGAAGACAGCAGACGTGGCCAGTGTTCTTGGTGAAGTAGCCTTGTTGATAGGTAACTTCCTGCTTTGCTGTAAATATTTTATGCAATCTGATACTTGTTTTCAGAGAGTCATAGGTATATACCAGGCTAACAACCTCTGGGGCCTTTAGAAATCTATCCATGTAACCCAACACAGAATGATTTTCTTGTTACTTTAAATATATGTTGTTCATAACCCAGGTTACTATCTATATTAGCCCACAAATTCTGGACTACTGTGTCTATGTTTAGGAGTGCTTAAGCAATTGAGGTAGTTTCTCTGGGTGGCCAACTTCCCAGAACACTATTATGCATTTCTTGGCACTGAGTTTTAAGCCATGTCTTTGTCACTAGTCATTTGTCTGTTTAGACCTTGCTGCATGATGTTAGTATCATGGGGGGTTTTTATGATTGCTCCTGGTTTACAATCATCTGTAAACCTGTTAAGACACAAGTCCTTGATATGTGAAAAACAGAAGCCAAAGAGGTGTAGACCCAGCACAGAACCCTGGAAGACTCCACTGGTGACCAGCCTCTTTGTGGAGATACTCTCTTCCAATCCTAACTTCATGGGTCTTGTCTGTGAGCCAGCTGGATATCCAGTGATTTGCATAGGTGTTTATGCCTAATTCCAAGAGTTTGTTTACAATGCCAGAGTGGGGTATTGTATCAAATGTCTCACCTCGGTCAAAGTAGGTAGTATGCACCGTTCTGTCTTCATACATTGCCTTGGTGACTTTCTCAAAGAAGTCTACGCAGTTCAGTAGGGAAGACCTGCCTTTGACAAAACCAAACTGGATTGGGTCCAGTGTCTGAAAATCTCACATATTACTGTTAATCATTTCCATGACCATTCTTTCCATGGCTTTGCATAAGAGACTAGTCAGACTAACTGCTCTGTAGTTCCCAGAACCCACTGATGATCCACCCTTGTGCACAAGGATGACCACTACAGTCCTCCATTCTCATAGCATGGAGCCTGTGTGGTGGTTATGGTTGAACTGAGACTCTAGTGGCTCTGACAGGCATCCTGGGATATTATTGGGACTCATCAAAGCTGTATTCTTAGCTTTAGAGAATGCTTCTAAAACCTGCCCCCTACTGACAGATGGAGGGGCTATGTTAAGACTGTATTTGATGGTGGTCACAGGGAGGTAAAGTTGGAAATTAAATTTGTCAGACAGAAGATATGCTATATCTCACGGTTCTGTGATCATGGCTCCATATACCATCAGTTCAGCACACTACTGTGTGCTGCCTTTGAAGTTTTGGACATAGCTGAAGAAGGCCTTATGGTTGTCCTTGGCCTAAGACACTATTTTTACCTCAAAATGTGCTTAGTTGGAAATAATTAGTCTACTCAGTTGTCTATTCAGTTTGATGAGAGAGCTATCATCTCTGCTACACTTTCCTAATTTTAACTACAATATTTTTTCTTTTGCTGTACAACCTGCTTAATTTGATATTCCACCAGGGTGGTTTGTTTTCTTAGCTTTGAGTTTACTTCTTGTAGGTATACAGCAGCCTCTATGCAATCATTGACATGGGTGTGCTGAGCTTTTGTGAATAAATTACACATAGGCTGCTGTGTTATCTGGGTTTGGAGGGGTTTGAAATTTTGACGAGATATTACTCAGTAGAAAATAGTTTGCCTTGGAGTAGTTTCTAAAGTACAGTTTTGTACCTACCATAAATGTAGATGTTCGAGTGCTAATACAGCTGCAGTAATCACAGATGGGTTCTCTGCCGTCAGGTGGGTCCTACGGTCGGCCGAATTCCAAAGTCTAGGTCCGGCGTCGGTTGTTGTCGCTTTCTCTCCTGACGTCAGAGAGGCCGGAGTATATAAGACACAGCCGACGCCATGTTCTTCAGTCTTTCTTGCCCCAGATGTCAGGTGCCCCCAGAAGGAAGGCAATACATAAATTATGTTTATATGTATATACATGCAATGCAATATAATCCAAAATCAGTAGTTGCAAGCAAATAAACCATAGAAGGATAACCCAGTCAGGTTGTATGAAGAGGGTGTTAGGCCCCATGCCTTTACCAAGTGGGGAAGGAGGGAGGGAAACCTGTACTGCAGCTGTATTAGTACTCGAACATCTACATTTATGGTAAGTACAAAACTGTACTATGTTCATCGTGCATACAGCTGCAGTAATCACAGATGGGTAGAGTCCCAAAGCTACGCACAGGGTGGTAGGCACTAGGAGGAACTGGGTTGAGCCAGAATGCCCTGCAACACAGCAGGGGCAAAGCCTGCTCTAGTTTTGGAATATAAAGGCAGGTGGTAGTGTTTTGTGAAGGTATGTACCGAACTCCAAGTGGCTGCCTCCAAAATATCTTTGGTAGGAACTCCTCTGAGGAAGGCTGTAGAGGTAGCTGTGGCCCTGGTGGAGTGTGATCTGATGCCTGTAGGAACAGATTTCCCATGATAGGAATAACAAAACCGTATGCAGTGGCCTATCCATTTTGAAATAGTCTGCTTGGTAACTGGCTTCCCTTGAGCCCCTACAGCATAGGACACAAAGAGTTGTTCTGATTTCCTGAAGGACTTTGTTCTGTCCAAATAATAACGTAGCTGCCTATGGATGTCTAAAGAGTGCAGCAGCCTTTCCCCTTTGTTTTGAGGATTGGGGTAAAAGGTAGGTAGGTGTATGGCTTGATTTAAAGCTACCCTGGATACCACTTTAGGCATAAATGACGGGTTGGTACGAACGGAAACCCTGTCCTGATGGAAGATGAGAAAGGGCTGCACCGCCATGAGGGCCTGTAGTTCCGAAACCCTACGAGCTGAAGTGATAGCCAGAAGGAAGGCTGTTTTCCAGGACAAATATTGCAAATCTGTTGAGGCAGCTGGTTCAAAAGGAGGCAATGTTAATTTTTCTAGTATGTAATTAAGATCCCAGGCTGGTATAGGTTGTTTCCTTGGTGGTCTTATATTCTTAGCCCCTCTGAGGAACTGTCGTAAGAGTGGGTGAGAAAATAAAGGAGGATCCGTGTTGAATTCTGCAGAAATGGCTGAGGCATGGATTTTTATGGAAGAAAATGAAAGTCCACTGTTCAGCAGCTCAGCTAGATACTGTAATACCTGAGGCAAGTTCAGTTTTCTAGGGTCCTGGCCTTTTTTCTCATTCCAAGAGCAAAACCGCTTCCATTTTGCGGAGTAAGCTTTTCTAGTAGATGGCCTTCTGGCCTCCAAAATGACATCCTGCACCTCCTTGGAGAGTAGGGTCTGTTGTGGTGTTAAGGAATTTTCCATGCAGCGAGATTGAGTGTTTTCAGCTGACTGTGAAGAGTTTTGTAGCTGTGCTGAGTCAGCAGAAGAGGCATTAGAGGCAGGGACCAGGGAGGAGTATGCGTTAGGCTCCTCAGGAGCGGGTACCAGTGTTGCCTTGGCCAATCTGGAGCAGTCAGTATCATCTTCGGTCTGTCTGCTCTTGCTTTCAAAAGCACCTTGGGCAGAAGAGGCAGAGGTGGGAATGCGTAAACTGTCCATGCTGTCCAACTGAATGAAAGGGCGTCCACTCTCCAGGCCTTTGGATGAAAGGTCCTCGAACAAAACTTTTCCAATTGATGATTCCTGTGGGAGGCAAAAAGATCTATGTCTGGCCTCACCCACGCTTGGATTATCTCTGTAAACACCTGAGGATGCAACTTCCATTCGTGTGGATCTGTCATATTTCTGCTTAGATTGTCTGCCAGCGTGTTTTCCAATCCTGGCAAGTACTGTGCTTGAAGTTCGATTTGTCATTCCAGAGCCAAGTTCCAAAGAGTCATGGCTAGTCTGCACAAGGGGTATGAATGTGTTCCTCCTTGTTTGTTTATGTACCACATTACTGTGGTGTTGTCTGTTCTTATCAGTAATTGTCCTGGATGCAAGAAGTCCTTGAAAGCTGTAATTGCATTTATTACTGCTAGCATTTCTTTTTGATTGATGTGAAGGTGCTTTTCCTTTTGGGACCATTTGCCCTGAATGCACCTGTCCGTCATGTGCGCCCCCCAGGCGTAATCTGAGGCGTCTGTTGTGATGACTTGATTTGCTTGAGGCTTGCAGAATGGGAGGCCTGTATTTGCTTGACATGCTTGGGCCCACCATAGAAATTCCTTTTGCAAACATGGAATTATTGGTATTATTGTTTCCAAACTGTGACTGTGTTGAGACCATAGGTTTTTTAGGTACCTTTGAAGTTTCCTCATATGCATCTTTGCACATGGGATTAAAAGAATGCAAGATGCCATGAATCCCAGAGCCTGCAGGATTTTCCTTGCAGTAAGCCTGGTACATTTTGCTAGTATTTTGAATTACTGAGTTAGTTGCCCCTGTTTTTTCTGGCGTAAGATAGGCCATCTGGGTGTTTGTGTCCAAGTTGGCACCCAGGAAAGTTATTTTCTGAGATGGTGTTAGCCTGGATTTCTCTTTGTTGATTGTGTATCCCAGAGAATGCAGTAACCATGTTACATAAGCCAGATGTTCCAGAAGTATGTGCTTGCTGTCCGCTTGGATCAGGCAGTCGTCCAAATAAGGGTAAATTTGTATCCCTTGAAGTCTGCAGTAGGCAATCACTGATGCCAGGCACTTTGTGAATACTCTGGGCGCAGTAGATAAGCCAAAGGGCAATGCAGAGAATTGATAGTGGATTGAACCTGCAAGAAATCTGAGGTATCTTCTGCAGCTTTGTCTGATTGGGACATGCAGGTATGCCTCCTTGAGGTCCAGTGTTACCAGCCAAAACTCCTTGCCCAGCATGGGAAGAAGCTGCTGTAACGTGAGCATCTTGAATTTTGGTACGAGTAAAACTGTGTTTAGGATGGATAAGTCCAAAATGGGTCTCCAGTCGGTTCCTTTCCTTGGTACCAGAAAAAGTCTTGAATAAAAACCTTGACCTTGTTCGTGAGTAGGTACCTCTTGAATAGCTCTCATGCTTATGAGCTTTGAAATTTGTAGTTGTGCCTCTGCCCTTTGATTGTGTGGCAGGTTTGGCATGCCTCTCATTTTTGGAAGAGTGTGGAATTGAAATTTGAAGCCTCTGTTTATAATGTCCAGGATCCATTTGTCTGTTGTGACAATATGCCAATTTCTTGCAAATAATGCTAGCTTTCCTCCCAAAGGTGCTGCCAGCTGAGACCTGCTTGGCATGGAAATGAGGGAGTCATTGGGTTTGTTTTCTGTATTGTTGTGCACGGTCTTCGCCACCTCTTGGTGCTGGAGTTTGCCATTGTCGGCCTCTATATGATCCCTGTGATTGCCCTCTGCCCCTTGTGCGTCTGTATCTACCTCTTTGGGGCTTGTCAGTGGCTGGAAAGGACCAGTTTTTTGAAGGCCAATTTCTGCTAAAACATGGTGGTTGGATCTGTAAAAAAGCTTTGACAGTTTGCATAGATTTGGCTTTTTCTTCCATTTTCCGTAATATCTCCTCAGCATTAGTACCAAACAGCACATCCTTTTGTAAAGGAGCATCTAGAAGTTTAGCTTTCACATGATCAGGCAAGTTTTGTTCCCTAAGCCAGGCATGTCTGCGAATGACTGATCCTGTAGCAGCCGCTCTACTTGAGGTCACTAGGGCATCATAGCCACATTGTAAGGTGTGTTTACCCACTTGCTCTGCACTATGCATCATATCCTGCAACTCCTTCAAATCTGGTTGTTCAGGTTGAGACATTTTATTCCTTAATTGTGATAACAGGAACTGTTGATATTTAAGAATATGAAACTGACAATTTAAGGCCCCCATGGCTAGGGTGGCCGAGGTATATACCTTTTTTCCCCACCTTTCTAACGATCTTGACTCTCTTTCGGCAGGAAGTTGATTCTTGGCAGTAGAGGCCTTCAATCCCTTGGGGCCTTGAGAAATGGTTTCAGGGTCAGCATTATGGCTTTTGTAGAGAAATTGGTGAGAGTTAGGAACTCTGTAGTACCTATCAGGTTTGACTGGTGCAGGAGGCAGGGAATCCGGGTTAATGCAAGCCTCCGAATAAACATCATCAAGTATGTCCAAAACAGGAGGTATCGCCAGAGGTCTGTGTTGAGGTAACAAAAGAAATTCCCTAAGTCTTTTCTTGGAATCGGAAAAGTCTTGGCCTTCCCAATGGAAGTGTTCCCTTAAAGTGTGCAAGGTTTCCCCAAAGGAAAAATCCTCAGGAGGAGATACAGAAGGAATGGACTGCTCTGCATCCGAATCCTCAAAAGGGAAGTAAGAGTGTTCCTCTACATCAGAATGTTCTGATAAAATGGAGCCCTGATCAGAAGAGGGAGAATCTTCCTCCACTCTGGGTCTCTTGTCTGGAGGGGGTTGAGAACCCCTGATAAGAGTAATTAAATCCTCAGCCATTTTAAGCATCTGTTTTTTAGGCATGGGACCTGGAGATGGGCCCTGTGCAACAGGCCTCTTGGGATGCCTGGCTGCTTTGGATTTAGTAAAGGCCTTAATAGAAAAAGAAGATGAGGGTCTAAAGACACCATGGGTGGAAGTGGACCTGTCCACATTAGGCGGCTCAACATTAGCAATGGCTTCGGTGGTTGTAGTCTGGGAAAGGGCCGAGGTACCTGCGGTCTTGGGTACAGAAGACACCGCCGAAGGAGTGTCGTCGGTATTCAGGGACTGCAAAGGCGTCTCGCTGAGAACCGGACCACGTGTAACCTGTTTTGGCGTGGTGTCGGTGGAGACCGCGGACCTCGCGTGTCGGTCCTTGCGTTTTTTGGACAAAACGGTAGTCGGAGTTTCCGATGACATTTTATAATCAAAGGCTTTACCAAAATAGTGTTGGGCGAACTCCACCCGACGCTTAATAGTGCGTTTATTGAAAGTACCGCAAAAGCGACAGCCCGAGACGTCGTGGTCTGGGCCTAAACAAGGTATGCAGAGGGAATGGAAATCCTTATGTGGTATTTGCTTCCCACAAGAAATACAATTATTAACTTTTTCTGACATCGGTCTGAGGCAAGAAAAGTTTCCTCAACGGGGTACTTAGCTTTAATGAAGACTTCGGTTTCCAATTTTTTCGTAATTCAGGAGCTGGCCGACCGGCACTTGCGAACTGCTTCTGCTTTGGGCACCGCGCGGCAAAAAAGACTGAAGAACAGGGTGTTGGCTGTGTCTTATATACTCCGGCCTCTCTGACGTCAGGAGAGAAAGCGACAACAACCGACGCCGGACCTAGACTTTGGAATTCGGCCGACCGTAGGACCCACCTGACGGCAGAGAACCCATCTGTGATTACTGCAGCTGTATGCACAATGAACATCTGTTACAAGATCTGCTGGGGTTACAGAATTGATTCTTATTTCGAAGACTGCTTTATGGTATGACTTTACCTCAGAAGGAGCAACACTGGTGGGGGTTGCAGTGTTCTTTCATATTTGAGAGTACTAGATCCAATACTTTCATAGTATTGGATCTGGTACTCTCAAATATGAAAAAATATGAAAGAACACTGCACCCCTTTCGTAAACTGCGGTGGTGGTGCTGCGGTAGCGTTGTCGCCTCACAGTAAGACGTTGTCCCATTCGATTCTCAGCTAGAGCGTCTTCTGTGTAGAGACATGAGTGAATGGGCGTACCTTCCTTGAAGGTTGTGCGTCAAAGCTGGCAACTCGGCACGTAAAAATCTATTGCCAATCATTAGCGGACCGGAGTTCCGCTGTGGCGACCCCTAACTGGGAAAAGCAGAAAGACACAACAACAACAACATTTCCAATACTTTCGTACCTTTAGTAGATGTATGCACTAAATTGTCTAGGGTGTTTGTGTTTAGAAAGTCTAGGAATCTCAGAGTTTGCAAACTGGGGTCGTAAATTCCGTTTATAGAGGGATAAAGTATCCCATAAGTATGGCATCTGGCTGAATAGTGAGTCTATCTAATAGGTCTAAATATGAAATATGGGTTTCATGAGGCAAAGAAGATGACCGGATATGGTATGACAACGGGACTTTGTCTATGGTAGTCTCGATGCGGAGGAACCCCAATGTGTTATCCTATTACCAACCTAGAGGTATGCTTGTTAATGACGTAGGTTGAGATGCTGATCTATATGTTTGGAAGGTACCGAAGCCTTGCACTACCGGGGTACTCTCTTTGGCTTTAAACCATGTCTTGGTAACTGCACAGATGTCTGCATTATCCAAGGTGAGACAGCTTGGCAGGAATGGATCTTCTTGTTTAGACTCCTGGCATTGAGCAGCAACACATTTAGATTTCCTAGGGAAGATTTTGCTATACTGGAAGGTTTGTCAATTTGTTTGTTAACTGGGATAGTCTGCCTGGGCAAACACCTCTTTTCACATGGAGTCCCACATTACAGCAGAAGGCACACATTACATATTATACAAGATTAGATTAGTACATGATTACATAATTAAAGGAATTATGTTCAGCATTTAACATACAGGGAATAAAGGTACAAAGTATGCACAGTACGTAAAGGGAGGAAAGCTCCACATTCAAATATTAAGTAGCTACACTCCATTATACAGATTGGGTTAGTATGTGATTACACCAAGGAAATAAAGTGTGCAAAACTTCTAACATATAATGTACAAAGCTCAAGACATATACAGTACACACATACATCCTTGAAAAAGCCTGGAATTGTCCAGGCGAAAGCGCTTGGTGTTTTGTGAATAAAAGCTTTGTTGTGGAACTACTTGGACTGCCTTTTACCATCTTTGAAGGAAATCCAACATTTATGCAGCTGATTTTTCATTTGTTCTGTTTGGCGTACCAACTTGTATTCAACAGCTGGTTAACAAGATTTCACTACATCTATTCAACAGCTGGTTAATAAGATTTTACTACATCTACTGAACACTGCTACCTTCCGTTTTGGTTTTGGTCCGGGTCTGGTGAGCTTTTCCTGGTTTTGTTCTGGTTTTCATCTGCTTCGTTGGTTCTTTACACACATACATCAGCTTTCAGTTATGACATACGACAATTGCTTTGTGACATACAGTCAGTGCTCTAAAATGTAGTGTCAGTCTCTAGTAGCTTAGAACGTTTCTTGTGATCATCAGCTCACTGGACTAAATTCCCAGCAACCTGAAGCTTCTTTAGTCGGAGAACACCTCAGCATTAACAAAACCACGAGGTGGTCAAGGATATTTTGACAGACAGTTGTGATGATGTGTAGTAGTGCCAGCAATGCCATGAGAAGTAAGGCAGTGAATGTGTAACATAAGCCAGCATAGCTAGCTGGTGTTTTGTAAAGAAATGTGTCATTTGTATATCAAACTGATTTGTACAGATGCTTGTGTTGAAAATGTATTTGTAAAGTTGCTTGGGTTAAATGTACCAACAGTGGGTCCTACTGGACAGAAAAGAAATACAGCTGATGTCATACTGTACTGTAACTGTTGAACTGAATATATTGTAACAGAGAATACTGGAAGAGAAAAGGTTAATCTCCGTCAAGATAACTTTGAAAAATAATCTGAAATTAAACTAGCTGGTTTAGGCCATAAAGATTGTATCTCACAGTTCTGACTGCAGCCAGAGATGAAATGTCTGTGACAGGCCTGGCTTAGTAGCTCTATAGGAAGAGTGGAAGTGTTAAAATTGTTTTACAGCTTCCAGATGCTGTAACATAGCAAAGCTCTATATTTGAGTATTATGACACATATGTTCAAGAACTTGTCTCAAGTTTCTAGTAAAGGGGGTAGCGAGGGAACCAGAGCCAGGTGACCAGATGTGATGTCATTCTATTGCCAGCACTGAAATTATTTTGATAACAGTGAGAGATAGTACTTCGCTCTCAGCAGTCTGTTTGTGAAACCTGAGAAAGAAGGACCACAAACCTACTTCAACTTGATCTAGTAAATGAACTAGGGGACACTAATTCTTTAAATCAGTGAGGAAAAATAGTGAGATTAGTTAAGTATTGATTTGTGTATCTGTGTGAACCTTTCCATCTGTGCTATTTTTAATATTTCCTGTGAATGAAACGCAGGTGTTTACTGTAAATAGACATTTAGTATTTTCATGTTCTTTTATTTATTAAATAAAATTAAACTTTTCACTGTGGCTGGTCTTTTAGAGAATATTTTAACCTTTGAGAGTACTTACATTTATGTGGTGACACCGTGGCAACTCCTGAAAGCCTTGTTGTTTGGTCAACATTACCATTGGTATTAGTATTAACTTCACTCAGTATAATTGTGTGCCCTGGTAAGAGCCTTACAGTAGCTGGCTTTGTGGGTGTTCTGGTGGCAGTGTATCGTATAGCCTGGGCAAAGGTGGTAAAACTAGTAAAGATGTGACAGCCTTTCCCAGGTGTGTGTATGAAAACCAAAGCTCAGTGACAGTGCATGTGTTAGCTACTTTGAACAGGGACACAGAGCACTGATTTCACAGACAGGGTGGTGGAGGACTTGGCTTGGAACACACGGCTAAGGACTTAATCTATAGCTGTGCCAGTGAGGAGTCTTATTTGGGGCCTGGACAGAGAGAGGGAAACCCGCCCCAGGACAGGAGTGTGTTCCCTGTGTGCTCTTAAGGGAAACTGTGGTTGGTGCAGAGAGTTGCACCAGGAAATACTGTATCTATTTTTGTTCCAAGTGAATGTCCCTCACCAGTGTCAATGGAGAGGATTGAGGCTCCATGATTACTGGCCCAGAGCAAGGACATCACAACAGTATCCTACTTTAGTTGTTGAAACACCTATTGGAACCCTCAGACAGATTTTGAGCTATAATAGCAGCTGTTGGAGCCCAGAGTTTGATTTTCTGAATGCCTACTGTTAACCTGTTTTTTTTAGCATTTCTCCTGTTTTAGCTGTTATAACAGCTTTTGGATTCCTATGTCAGATCAGCCTTAGCTGTTAAAACCTGCTACCTCCTTGCTATTCTGCAAAGATTAAATAAATAAAAACATGATGTAGGGGACCAACAGGCATCATTACAGCTAAAACAGGCTAGAAGCAGAACAGGGAGGTAAACAGGCAGTGGAAAAGATCTGTCTTGGAGCTAAAATAGCTGTCTTAACAGCTAAAGATCTGAATTAATACTACAACAGTTAAACTGATTGAACATAGGGATCCATTAGCTGTTATAGCAATTAAAACAGAAGAAAAGCCAAAAATAAACTTTATGTTCTTACCATAATGATAGATTTGTGTTTTCCGCTTCTGTCCCTCCTCAATGGATGGGTTAGCAGAACCATTTAGGATCGCACCTTAACCACTTTCATACTTTGGATTCAAGGCTCAGGCTCCTTCCCTTCTACAGAACCCCCTGTTAGCTAGCAAATTACCTCAGATCGAATTTGCTGATACCCCACAATAAAACTTATACATCAGCATAATAAAGTAATAAGCCCTGAACCACAACTTGAAGAATACATGACTAAGCCATCAGAACTATCAGTACACTCACTCCAGAAATAAAGGTAAATAAATGGAAGGGAGAAGATGGGAGAGAAGTTGAGAAAGGGTGGAAGCAAACAAGAAGGTTCTGTTAGTATTCTAAGTACATAACATCCATATCCAATGTTACCTCTTCCATCAGTTCAACAGATGGGACAGAGCTCCCCGCTACAGTACATCTTGGGAGGTCATAGAAGGATATCCTAGAGGACAGACATGATGTATGAAGGTATGTACATTCAACCAAGTGTCTGCAGCAAAGCAGTCCATCCATAAGTACTTTGAAGAAAAAGGCAGTGGAAGTAGCAAGTGACCTAGTATGAGCCTTAGGAAATCTAGGCAAAGAATCTCCTCACCTTGTAACACTGTAAATGCATTCAGCCAGCCAGTAAGAGAATCATCTTGGTCACTCCATTACCCAATTCTGCTGATGCAAATGAAACAAACTGGTCAGTCTTTCTGACATACAGTTGTGTACACCTACCATAAATGTAGATGTTAGAGTGTATTCACTGTTGCAGTCATCACACTTGGGTTTTCCTGCCAGGGGTAGCCCTCAGTCGGCCCAAATACCAGAGGCTTAGTATTTCTGCGTCAGTTGAGTAGCAAATTACCTCAGATCGAATTTGCTGATACCCTTTCTGAGACCAGGACTGACGTCAAGTCGTCAGTGGTATAAAATCAGGCAGCCGACACTATTACATCAGTTTTTCGTGCCCCAACTTTCAGGAACCCCCAAAATAGGGAGCTAGGTTATGGGGGAAGAACACCACCAGTAGAAAGTAAATATCAAAAAATCCCTGTAAAGAGTGAGGGAGGGGGAGAGAGACAAGGGGGATGGAGGGTGGGAAACCAGTACTGCAACAGTGAATACACTCGAACATCTACATTTATGGTAAGTGTACACAACTGTACTATGTTCTTCGTGTTTCACTGTTGCAGTCATCACACTTGGGTTGAATCCCAAAGCTGAAGAAAAGCGTGGAGGCAGTCAAGAAGACTGGGGGCTGGCTAGAATGTCCTGCAAGACTGAGGTTGCAAAGCCTGCCCTGGATTTGGAGAAGATAGGCAGGTGGTAATGTTTGGTGAAGGTATGAACAGAAGTCCATGTTGCAGCCTACAGGATGTCCCTGGTAGGCACCCCTCTGAGAAAAGCTGCAGAGCTGGAGGTTGCCCTGGTGGAATGCAGCCTGACCCCCTTAGTGGGCAGTTTCCCGTGGTGTTTGCAGCAGAAATGGATGCGGTGTGCTATCCATTTGGAGATTGTTTGGATATGGCCTTGCCCTCTGCCCCTGCTGCAAAGCTGACTAGCAATTGGTCAGTTTTCCTAAAAGATTTAGTCCTATCTAGGTAGAATCTAAGCTGTGTAGAGAATGCAGAATTTTATCCCCCTTGTTTTGTGGGTTAGGGAAAAAGGTGGACAAATTAATTGATTGATAACCACACTGGACACCACTTTAGGCATGAAAGTTGGGTTAATCCTGAGGGAGACCCTGTCAGCATGGAAAATGATGATGGGCTCTACAGCCATGAGTGCTTGTAGCTCTGAAACTCTTCTAGCTGAAGTGATGGCAAGAAGCAAGACTGTTTTCCAAGAGAGGAAATTTAACTTTGCTGAAGCTGCAGGCTCAAAGGGGTAGGGTGTTTTTTTCCACTACAAAGTTAAGGTCCCAAGCTGGGATAGGAGCTCCTCTGGGTGGCCTTAAATTGTTAGCCCCTCTTAGGAACTGTTGGATGAGAGGGTGTGAGAAGAGAGGTGGCTCTGTGCTGTAATGAGCAGATATGGCAGAGGCATGAATTTTAATATAAGAAAAGGATAGGTCTCTGTGTAGTAGGTCTGCTAAGTAATGCAGGATGAGAGGTAGGGATGGCTGTGCTGTTTCAGCTCCTTTAGCCTGGATCCAGGTGCAAAACTTTTCCACTTGTCAGCATAGCATTTTGTAGTGCTGGGGCGTCTGGCTTCACGCATAACATCCAAGACTTGTTTGCTTAGGCTGGTAGCTGGAGGGGAGGGCAGGGAACAAGTCAGGATGCCAGGTTCAGGGTCTGCAATTGTGGATGCATGAAGTCTCCATTCTTCTGGGTCAGGAGTGTTGGGATCTGAGGTAGGTGCCATGGTGACAGGCTGCTTGGCCAGTCTGGGGCAATCAAGACTGCCCTTGGTTTTTCCTCCCTTATTTTGAGCAATACCCTTGAAATTCATAGTAGAGGGGGAAAAGCATAGATCGAGAGGTTTACCCATTGGAAGGATAGAGCCATCCACCTTCCAGGCCTTGCTGTGAGGTTCCCTGGTGCAAAATTTGCTGAGTTGGTGATTGTTGTGGAAGGCAAAGAGGTCCACCTTCAGGGTGCCCTACTTCTGGGTTACAATGTTGAAGGTTCGGTGGTCTAGCTGCCACTTGTGTGGATCTAGCAGGTTTCTACTCAAGCGGTCTGCCAGAGAGTTTAGGGAGCCTGGTAGGAATTGTGCTACCAGGTGAATTTGCATGGCTGAAGCAGTGTGCCAAAGGCTCAGGGCGAGCCTGCAGAGAGGATAAGAGTGAGTTCCTCCCTGCTTGTTGATATACCACATCACTGTGGTGTTGTCTGTTTTGATCACTAGAGGCCCCAGGGAGAGCAGGGGTCTGAAAGCTGTCAGAGCATGCTGAACAGCTAGCATCTCTTTTTGATTGATGTGCAGATGCATCTGATTTGGGCTCCAATGGCCCTGAATGCACCTGCCGTCCATGTGTGCACCCCAGGCATAATTTGATGAGTCTGTGGTGAGGGTCTGGGCGGCGTGGGGTTGTGAGAAGGGAAGACCCTTGTGGTTGCATGCTGCTGCCCACCAAAAAAAATTTCCTTAGAGTATCATAGGTATGATAGTTTCCAGGTCTTGAGTGTGTTGACACCAAAGGCTTTTTATGTACCATTGTAATTTCTTCATATGCAGTCTGGCATATGGAATGAGTAGAATGCAGGAGGCCATAAACCACGGAGCTTGCAGGATTTTCCTTGTGGACAACTGGGTTCTGGTAGGTAGTTGAGAGACGTAGCCTGTCAGGTAGGCTTGTTTTTTTGGAGTAAGGAATGCAATCTCCGATGCTGTGTCCAGGCTTGCTCCCAGGAATACAATTTGAGTGGGGACTAGTTTTGATTTCTTTTCGTTTACAGTATACAGCAAGGAGGTCAGTAGGTCCTTTACAAAGGTCAGGTGCTGTAGCAGCTTTACCTGATTGTCTGCCTGAATCAGGCAATCGTCTAAGTACGGGTAAATTTTAATTTCTCTTTGTCTGTAAAATGCAATGGCTGGAGCCAGGCATTTTGTGAAAACTTTGGGAACAGTGGATAAGCCAAAGGGAAGTGCAGAGAACTGAAAGTGCATAGATCCTGCCTTGAAACGTAGATATTTCCTGCAAGATTCCCTGACTGGGCTGTGTAGGTAGGTCTCTTTTAGGTCTAGGGTGGCTAACCAAGCATCCTTGGAAAGCATAGGAAGAAGCTGCTGGAGGGTAAGCATTTTGAATTTTGGCATCACCAGGAAGATGTTTAGAATTGATAGATCAAGGATTGGGCGCCAGGTACCCTCTTTTCTGGGTACCAAGAAAAGCTTGGAATAGAAACCTTGGCCTATCTGATCTGCAGGAACAGGCTGTATTGCCCTCATGGACAGCAGGGAATGGACTTGTTTTTTGGCCTCTGCCCACTGGTTTGAGGAAGATCTAGGAACCCTTTTGGGGTTGGCAGTGTGTGGAAATAAAATTTGTATCCCTAGGACACTATGTTGAGGACCCATCGATCTTTAGTAATAGAGGCCCAGTTGTTTGCATGGGATAGATTTTTCCTCCTAGGGGCACAAGTAGGTGGGCAGAGGTAAGTGAGTTCTTTCCATAAGGGGGTAGCTTAGCACTCCCTGTTTTTGAAGTGGAGGAACTCCATTGCTTAGATCACCACATTCCCTGGGACTGCCATCGGGGGGGATCTGGTTGCCCTAGGTCTTGGCTGAGCTGGCCTGGAGGGGGCTGGAAAGGACCAGTGCTTGGAGGGGCAATGCCTACTGAACCTCAGAGGCTGGACCTGTAAGAAGTCTTTAACTGTTTGCATAGACTTAGCTTTTTCTTCCATCTTTAAGACCTCTTCTGCCTTGGTGCCAAACAAATTGCCTTTGTTCAATGGTGCGTCCAATAGTTTTGATTGGACATGGTCTGGCAAGGTCTGTTCCTTAAGCCAAGCATGCCTACTAAGTACAGAACCAGTGACTGCTGCCCTGCAAGATGCTTCTAGGGCATCAAAGCCACATTGCAAGGTGTGTTTAGTAACTTGGCTTGCAGAATGCATAAGCTCTTGTAATTCTTTAATTTCTGAACAAGCAGGAAAGGTAGATATTTTTGTTTGATGAGTTCCATGGTATGTTGCTGGTATTTCAGCATGTGGAACTGACAATTTAGTACTCTAATGGCAAGAGTTGCAGGTGTGTATACTTTTTTACCCCATCTGCCTAAAGCTCGGGAATCCCTGTCCAAGGGGGTGGGATTCTTAGCTGTGGTTGCTTTAACTCCTTTAGGTCCTAGGGAGATGACCTCTGGGTCAGCAGTAGAATTTTTGAAAAGGAATTTGTGAGAGTCAGGAACAATATCTGTCTGGTTTCCCAGGAGCAGGAGGAAGGATTCCATAAAGACATCATCTACAACATCCAAGACAGGAGGAATGGCTAAAGGTCAGCATACCGAACTTCAAACGGGTCTCGGTAGCAGCCTGCAAATTCACAGAAGCAGGCATCAGGGGCTGCAAAAGCGCCTCACTGAAGACCTGAGAACTGACGACTAGCTTAACGGAAGCGTCATCGGCAGTTTTGGACCTGTGCGGTCTGTCTTTATCCTTACGTTTTTTAAGATCATCGGTAGTTGGATGGCTTACCGAAGCCATGTCGGAATATGGGGACCGAGAGCGAAAATATTTAGCTACAATAAGGGCCCGACGATGTATAGTTCTGGCATTGAACAAAGCACAAAAGTGACAGCAAGGTACGTCATGGTCTGGGCCTAAACAGGTGCCGCAGTAAGAATGGAAGTCTCGATGTGGTATTTGCTTTCCACAGGCAAGACAATTATTACCTTTTTCTGACATCGGTTAGAGCAAGAAAAAAGGATCCCCAACGGGGTACTTAGCTTTAGAAGACTTCAACTTCAATTTGGAAACGAAACTCAGGTAGCGGCCAACCGGCACTCATGCGAAGTGCTTCTGCTTTGGGCTCCTTGGCAAGAAAGACTGATGTAATGGCGTCGGCTGCCTGATTTTATACCACTGACGACCTGACGTCAGTCCTGGAGCGACAGCAACCGACGCAGAAATACTAAGCCTCTGGTATTTGGGCCGACTGAGGGCTACCCCTGGCAGGATAACCCAAGTGTGATGACTGCAACAGTGAAATACGAAGAACATCCTGAGTTACTGATGCACATCAAGAAGGTTTAGCATGTACTCTCTTTTACTGGCAAAATGTGGAAAGAAGACAGGGAGGGTTGAAAGACTGGTTTGGGTGATGATTCAGAAGCTAACTTAGGAAGAAAGGATGGGCTTGCCTTGAAAGTCGTACTATCCTAGTGAAAAATTAAGTAAGGAACTTTACAGGAAAGAGCACAGAACTCTGAAATCCTCCTTGCAGATGTAACAGATACTGCAAACAAGAGTCGTTTATGAAACGTATTCCAAATCAACTGTAGCGACAGGTTCGAAAGGGGGGTCTTGTCAAAGCATGCAAAAGGATAATATCCCAAGGGGGAACTTAATATCTAAGTGAGGAGTTCACAGTAGAAAGGTGTCTCTTAAGGTCTTGGACAATTTCAGTGAAGCAATGGGTGGCTAATTTTCCACAATGTACAAACTGGAAATAGCAACCAAATGAACCTTGACTATGGAGTAACTACAACCACTGCTAAAAAAAGTAAACCAAGACAGCCAGAAGAGGGGCTGAAAAAGGATCCAAATTCCCATTACAAGCCCAGACTGAAGATCTTCACCATTTACTTTTTGTAAATCTTCCTGGTTGAAGGTTTCTGTGAGGAAATGAGGATGTGTACGATGTAGGATGACAGCCTAGACTATCACAGGAACTGAAGAAACCATGCAGTCAGCCTGAGGGATTCTATGTCTGGTTTAAGTTTCTGGAGGGGCGAGAGAGATCTGGGGTTGGGTCCAGCTGCCATAGAGGTGAATCAGATAAGACTAGAGGAAGGGAAACCACACCTGTCAAAGCCAGAAGGACATAATTAGTATCACTGTAACTTTGTTCCTCAATGCTTTCCACAGAAATGTTGAAATGACAGGAGTGGGCGGATAGGCATAAAGGAGTCTGGAGGACTAAGTATGGGTCACAGCACTTGTTGGGGACTCTGCCTTCTTAGGGAATTAGGGAAGTACCTACTGCATTTGGTGTTGGCAGGGGAAACAAGGACTGCAACGCGGTTGGCCCCAGTGGCTGAAAATCGATCTGCCACTGCAGGATTGAGGGGCCACTCATGAAGGAGAAGTATACACCTGCTCAACATGCATGCTGCCACAGTGGATTTCCCCGGTATGTGCACTGCTATCAGAAAGCACTAACAAGGCATCACCCACTGTCCGATCCTCACTGCCTCTTGACACAATGGGTTAGAATATGTTCCTCTCTACTTGTTGTACCAGAATACTGACATACTGTCCGTCTGGAGACAGATCACACCCTTGGCTGCTTTACATCAGTATTCTATGGGAAGCTAGTGCAGCACATTTTTATTTTAGTACAATTTTTTTTTTTTTTTTTTTTTAATTTGAACAGGGATTAGGTCAAACGTAAATTTATGAGTGGTAGAATAACCTCTGTATTAGGTAAAGATGTCCAGGCATGGCCAAATGCAAATTATGCCATTTAGATATAATAGGGAAGTTGCAGCTTAAATTAAATAATCATTCATTTTATAAGCTATATGAAAATTCTTTGCAGCTGGTATAGGATTATGTTGCGTGCATTTACCTGGTTTTAATAGTTTGTTGTTGCTATTCCAGAAATGTTTTGGACTGTCAGCAGTTACTCTCTGTTCTTGGGGATAGCATTTTTGCTTTGGACTGAGTTTTTTTTACCTTTGTTTCTAAGGCTCCTACATATCTGAAGTTAGAAAATGTTTGTTTTGTTACCATGTTTTCCAGACTTTCTTTGATACATAAGAAGTTTTAACTCAGAGGTCAACCACAGGGTTGGAGTGTTTCTCACTTTCTTTTTCCTTAATAGAGCTGAAGAGCTGAGCATACTATGGAAGGTTTCACTGAAATAAGAAACTGGTTCATCTAGAGGAAGAAATTTTAGTGGAGTCTAGTTACAGCCCAGTATCAGTGTTAAACTGTCTTTCTGTGAAGATTTTACTTAGTGTAATCCTCACAAATGCAGTTGTTTTTGGTATTTTGGCTTGTGACCAAATAAATGTAGAACTGTAGCAATGAATAAGTTGAGTAGAATGCTTGAGTAAGCGGTTTTAGCAAACTTTTTGTTTGAGCTTTTATTTTTTCTAGTAGGCTCAGTAATAAGCTGAATTACACAAACTAATTTTAAAGATGGTTGGTTGGTATTTACTGGGAGGTTGACATGCCAAGGAAGTCTGTGTTGTCACCTACGATTACTACATTGGGTTTTAGAGTGAAAATATCCCAGGACAGGATGTCTTCTAGAAATTCATTACTTTTGAGGTACGATTAGTTTGGATATAAACTGTAAGAATGTGGAAGGATTTATAAGTATGTAACAGTTAGTGACAGAATTTCAGCACTGTAAAATGCATCTGTTATTGCAATGGTGGGAGAAACATCTGATTTGACAGAATAAAATGACAGAATACCACCGCTCTTTTAGTTAATCTGCCATTTCTTAAGACATTTGAGCTGGCTGGTCTTGCGACACAGTCGGCAGTTGTTGGCTTTAACAAAGTTTCGGTTATAGTTAGGATATTTGGCTTTTAATACTTAATTCAGGCATGCAGTTGATCTATCTTATGACACGCACCTCTAAAATTAAAGTGACATATTTTGAGACCAGATACTTGTATGTTTGGAAGTACATTACTGCTGCAGAATATGTGGCCTGGGTTGAGATGGATGTCTCCACACAGCAAAATGTATGGTAGGATGCCTTGCTTTTGATTTTGTTTTTCATACATTGCTTTGAATTGATGTGCTATATGTGACACACATGATGCTATAGAGATAATTTGTAGAGGACCGTTTAGTGGTTGGGAAGCAGCTGTTTTAGACCATGGCTGAGTACATAACTTTGGTGGTACGTAATTGATTTAACTGGCTAAGGTAACAGGTAAGGTGTGCAAGGACCATTAGAATAAGACACAGGGTACATGGTACAGGAACATCTTACTGTTACCTGTACAAATAAGTCATTAGACACACTAAACCTGCCCCCCCCCCCTTTGGTATGGTTACACCAAAGTTTATGTGGGAAGGACTGTGACAGAAGTGTGGGTGATTTGCGGTGAGAGTAGAGGTTAGTTTTAGAACTTATATGAATGTTAATAATGTATACAAATACAAAATGATAAAAAGTACAGTACAATGAGAATTATTGTTAGATTGTAAGTTATAGCTAAGGAATGATCAGTCTAAGGGGGGCAGACAACTGCGTTAATGTAGGAGTGGTGGATTACTTCATACGCTGATTGAGATTGAAGGAAGTAAAGCAGGTAACACCACACAGAATGCCTGCTGTAGCCAATCAATTTGTGCATGTGTGCACTGCATGCCGAGCTATAGCTGCAACTATGGAAGAGCTGCTCAAAAGAAGAAAAAATTTTGTGTTAGAAAAAAAAAGTTATGTACTCACCATAACATTCAATCTGTGTTGCCCATTTTCATTCTTTCTCAACAGTTGGGTTCAGATCCAATCCTTGGATCTAACTCGGCCGCTTCTTCCAGATCACGGAATACTTGATCTCTCATGCTCCTCCCTTTACCCCTAACAAGCCTCAGATCTAGTTTGCTGCCCATACACTTGTAGAGCAGTGGAAATTAAGAAAAGAATGGAAGCTGGAGCTCAAACAAGGTACAGAGGTTCCTCCAATACTCTTCCATCTATCCTGAAGTAAAACAGGGAGGGAGGGGTTAGGTGGGTGGGAAGCTGAAGAAGAATGAAAATGGATAATACAGATGGTGTGTTATGGTAAGTACATAACTTTTTTATATGATGTTATTTTCATTCATTCCTCAACAGTTGGAACAGAGTCCTCAGCTACCTAAATTCTGAGAGGACTCTAAGGACGGATACTCCAGAGCACAGCTGAGCCAAAGGCCACTCAACCTAGAGACCAGATTCAATTTGTAATGAGCAATAAAAGTATAAGGATTAGCTCAAGTTGCAGCTGCACAAATATCACCCTAAGAAGTTCTAGAGAAAAAAAGCCAATGAAGTTGACACAGACCTCATGGAATGGGTTCTTGGAGACCTGCAAACCCATTTTCTCATAAACAAAAGTAATACAGTCAGTCAATCATTTGGCCAAAGTCACTTTAGATACTGGTTTGTCTAGTTTTGAATCAGAAAAAGGTAAACAATTGCTCATATTTTCTCAAATCTAGTGTAACTGTCAACACCTAAAAGATGCAACATATATTCTCCTTTGTTTGAAAAGTTAGGAATGAAGACTGGGAAATTAATGACCTGATTATTATTCGATTCCGACACCACCTTTGGTAAAAAAAAGGAAGGATTGCTCGGTAAAGAAACGCTATCCATGTGAAAAATTAAATAAGGAGGTTTAGAAGACAAGAGCTTGAAGTACAGATACTCTTGTGGGAGAAGTGATAGCAACTATGAAAACAGTTTTTCAGGTCAAAAATTTCAGATCAGACTTACCTGATGGTTCAAAGGAGGTTTGAGTCAAGGTCTGAAGAAAAGTACAGTTGTGTAAAATCTTACCCTGATGGTAGATGTCCTTCTCTTCACTGTTACAGTATTCATTATATTAGTGATCCCCTGCCAAAGGTGGTGTGACGTCTGGCCAGTATACCAAAGCCTTTAAGTTGCTTTAAGGTACCCCGTGTAACATCACATGTATGCTTCTTCCGTAGAGTAGGGCATAAAGGTGACATCTGGTCATACCATCCTAAGAAATGAAAACACCAGTAGGAAAGCCAGTCCAAGGAAAAGAAAACGGTAACCGGCACATCCAGAAGACAAATGGACCAGGGGGATGATTGAGGAACCGAATACTGCAACAGTGAACAGAAGAACATCTACCTTTACGGTAAGATTTTACACAACTGTACTATTTCCTTCCATTTCACTGTTGCAATATTCATTACATAGGGAGAGTCCGAAAGCTCAGGGAGGAGAAAGGACCAACAGAGCCCTCTAGGAAGCCATGAAAGATGGCCATAAGAAAACTAGCTCTAGTTCTAGAGATTCCATCCAGCTTGCAGTGCTTGGTAAATGTATGCACAGAAGTCCAGATACTGCCTCAAGAACAGAGTTCGTATCCAAACCCTTGAAAAAAGCACCAGAAGAAGCCACAGCCCTAGTAAAATGAGCCTCAACAGAAGTAGAAAGGCTCTTGCCATGAAAGGGATAACAAAATGAAATAGTTTTTGAACTCCAAAAAGCAACAGTTTGCATGGATATAGCCAATCCTGAGGACTTATGATGAAAGGAAACAAAGAGCTGATCAGACTTCCTAACAGTCTTAATCTTATCTAAATAAAACCCGAGTTGTCTTACTCACATCCAAAGTGCGCAGCAACTTCTCACTGGCAGATTGTGGAGAAGGGAAAAAGGTGGGAAAATGAATAGACTGACTTAGGGATAACTCATTCACCACCTTGGGCATAAAAGAAGCATTAGTAGGCAAGAGAAATGGCAAAGTGAAGACTTTGCAACAGGATCTCTGGAGAGGATGCCTGAAAAAGAAGTTTGTCCATATAAGGAAATACTTGGATCCCCTAAAGCCTGCAAAAAGCAATCACAAGCGTGTTGCATTTGTTGAATACCCTTCCGGCAGTAGAAAGGCCAAAGGGCAAAGAGAACTGAAAATATCAGGAAGCAACAGAGAAACGTAAACCCTTCCTGAAAAGGGGATGGATCAGGATATGAATAAGCATCCTTGAGATCCAGAGACACTATATGCACCTGAGGAAACAGAAGAAGAAAAAGTCTGAAGGGATATGATTCGAAAGGAGGGCACCTTCAGATAAGTGTTTGGACGAGAGAGGTCTAGAACTGGTCTCCAAGTACCCTCATTTCTGGGTACTAGAAAAATCCTGGAGTAACCCCCCCCCCTCCCCTTTGGAACACAGGCACCTCTTGAATAGTACCCTGAGTGAAAAGGTTCCAAAACACCTCTTGAAAGGAGAGATGTTCCTGAGAGGGCATGAAGAATACCCATAAAAGGGGAAGAGATTTCCAAACCATGAAAAACCCCTGGCGAATAACCAACAGGACCCAGAAGTCATGAGTAATCTGTAGCCAAACAGTAGGAGAGAGACAGAAAGCCAGGGTAAGAGAGGAAAGTGGCTGGGAAGAATAGGATAGTCAAGCAGCATCTGGTTTATCTGGAAAAGGAGACTTCTGAGGCATAGATGTCTGAAACACCTTAGCAGGAGGAACCTGCTTGTCATCCTTCTTACCCTTAGGAGGAGGGTGAGATTACCTGCAAACAAAAGCTAGCTTACTGGGGTTGCTTCTCTGAAATTTAGGCACAGGAGAAACAAACACATGTTTAAGCTCCTGTAAAGCCTTGTCCTTCTCCTGAAGGGACTTAAATATAGCAGCACCAGCTTCATCAAACAAGTATTTATTACCACAAGGGGCATTCATCAACTTAGCCTTAATATCAAGCAAAGATTGAAGCCAAAGCCAAGAATACCTCCTCATCACTGACCCAAAAGGAGCAGTCACAGAAGCATCATCTGCTGCATCATAACTAAACTTGATGGAATGACGAGCCACCTGGGAGGAAGTCCCTAACAGGGAAAGGGCGTATGTTTTACCCTCAAAGTCTGGAAGATAAGAAATAACTTAACAGACCTGGGATAGGAGAGCCATATAGGTCTGATAATTAGCCCCAAAACCAAAGTAGCAAAAGTATAAACCTTCTTGCCTAACCTTTTCATAGTCCTGCTATCTTTATCAGAGGGCAGTAACTTGGGAGAAGGAAGCAATTGAAAGGGCATGTCAGAAGCTACAGACACCACTAAGGGGTCAGCAGAAGGACACTTGTACAAAAATTTACAGTTCACAGGCACCCTACAGAATCTTTCAGTTTTTTTTGGGAGCAGGGGACTGGGAGTCTGGAGACTTAGAAGCGCTGGAAAATGCATTCAACAAGGCACACAAAACAGGAGGCACAGCAGAAGGTTTAGAAGAATCCATCTGCAGCAATTCAATATTTTATGAACCTCAGAAACCTGAGCACAATCCCATTTAAAGAACTCTATCATCCTGGAAATTGTACCCCCAAAATAAATCTCTTCAAAAGGTGTATCAGGACTGGTAGATTCCTCTTTCTCTGAGCCACAGTCCAAAAGAGAGGGAATCTGAGAAGAGTAAGCAAGGGATTCCTCATCCAAATCTAGCTCCCCCCTCAGAGGAATCATGTTCCCTGGATCTTCTTAGGGGAATAGAGGACCAAGGGGGGGCTGGAACAGAAGCTCCCCGAGGAGGTTTCAATGCCATCAAAGCACTAAACAATCCTTGAGGGAAGGCCTGCCATTTACTCTGTGGGTCCTTAAGAGCAGTAGTAATATGGTTAGTCTTGCTTTTTCTTCAATGTCATGTCCGCGTTATAAAATTTGGAAGGCTCTGACCCAGGATGGCATTCAATAATGGTCTTCTCTGACCAATACCCGAGGAACAACCCTAGAGCCCTCAGAGATAATCAGCCGTGATTCCCCCTGAATGTCTGAGAAGGACATCTGCAATGCCTACCTGGAAGTGCTTAAAGTCGGATCCCCACTGGCCTCCAACCTGGTCATGGCAGAGAAATCCAATGATAAAACCTTTGGCATTCACTCGCTTTGGGAAAGATGTCTGGCAGAGGCTAAACAACACAAGATTCCAGCCTAGGCTTCTTGGCCTTTCTCTTCAATGATGGCTGTCCCTTGGAGAGTAAAGTTCATTCTATCTTGTCTTTTACAAGAAGCTGGTTTTCAAGAGAAAGTGCCAAAGAAATGAGTTTACTACCCAGGATTTTAGGTACAAAGGCCTGACAGAGGGAACAAGATGGATGATTATGCGAGGTGCCAAGGCAAAACAGACACTGTTCATGGCGGTCTTTATGGAGAATCTGTCTTCCACACTGGCACTTACCCTTCCTGGATGACATGAAACCCCACAATCAACAATAAGAGAAAGATAAGTATAAAAGAACCCCAACTGGGAACTTATCTGCATTGGCTTGGTAAACCAGCAATGGAAAGTACAGTTGTGTACACTTACCACAAATGTAGGTGTTCGAGTGTATTCACTGTTGCAGTTATCACATTTGAGTTATTCCTGCCAGGGTAGCCCTCGGCCGGCCCGAATACCAGAAACTTAGTATTTCTGCGTTGGTTGCTGTCACTTGAGGACTGACAACAGGTCGTCAGTGGCATAAAGTAAGGCAGCCGATGCCATTATATCAGTTTTTCTTGCCCTAACCTGTCATGAGCCCCCAAAGTAGGAGGGCAGGTTCTGGTGGAAGAACCCCAGCAGTGGAAAATAAATACCAATATGTCCTTTGTAAGGAAAGGAGAACATTAAGGAAGAAAGGTAATATAAGGAGAAAGAGAATAAAGGGGGATGGAGGGAGGGAAACCAGGACTGCAACAGCGAACACACTAACATCTACATTTATGGTACGTGTACACAACTGTACTATGTTCTTCGTGTTTCACTGTTGTAGTCATCACATTTGGGTAGATTCCCAAAGCTGTGGAAATGTTGGAGGCAGTCAAGGAAACTAGGGGCTGGCTAGGATGCCCTGTAAGACTGCAGAGGCAAACCCTGCCCTCGATTTAGAGAAGAGAGGCAGGTGGTAGTGCTTGGTAAAAGTGTGAACAGATGTCCAGGTGGGGACTCCTCTGAGGAAGGCTGCAGAGGTGGAGGCTGCTCTGGTGGAGTGTGGTCTGACCCCCTTTGGGGGGAGGCTTTCCCTACAGTTTGTAGCAGAAATGGATGCAGTGTGCTCTTCATTTGGAAATGGTTTGCTTGGAGATGGCTTTGCCTTCTGCCCCTGTGGCAAAGCTAACCAGCAACTGATCAGACTTTCTGAAGGATTTAGTCTTGTCCAGATAGAATCTGAGCTGTCTGTGCACATCTACAGAGTGAAGAATTCTTTCCCCCTTGTTCTGGGGATTAGGAAAGAAGGTGGGAAAATGAATAGCTTGGTTGAGTGCCACACTGGACACCACCTTGGGCATGAAGGATGAGTTAGCTCTGAGGGATACCCTGTCTGCATGGAAGATGATGAAGTGTTCCACAGCCATGAGTGCTTGCAGCTCTGAGACTCTTCTGGCTGAAGTGATGGGCAGAAGGAATGCTGTCTTCCAGGAGAGAAATTTTAGCTCTGCAGAAGAAGCTGGTTTAAAAGGAGGCAGGGTGAGCTTTTCAAGACAAAGTTAAGGTCCCAAGCTGGTATTGGTGCCCTTCTGGGGGGTCTCAAGTTGCAAGCCCCTCTGAGGAACTGTTTGATCAAAGGGTGTGAGAAAAGGGGCTACTCAGTGGGAAAATGAGCAGAAATAGCAGAGGCATGAATTTTTATAGAGGAAAAAGAGAGACCACTGAGTAGTAGGTCAGCTAAGTAATCCAGGATGAGAGGGATGGAGGGCTGGGCCGTACTGGCTCCCTTAGCCTGGATCCAGGTGCAGAACCTTTTCCATTTATCTGCATAAGACTTGCTGGTGTTAGGACGGCCTCACGGATAACATCCAGAACCTGTTTACTGAAGATAGCAGAATGATTTGGGATTAGGGAATAAGCCAAGCTGCCAAACTGAGTGTCTGCAATTGGGGATACATGATTTCCCCTTCCCTCTGGGTCAGGAGGTTTGGAATCTGAGGAAGATGCGATGGAGGCAGCGGGGACAGGCTGCACAGCAAGGGGTACCAAAGTTGTCGGGGTCAGTCTCGAGCTATAAGAATGGTCCTTGGTTTTGCCTCCCTTATTTTGAGCAGCACCCTGGGGATGAGAGGTAGGGAGGGAAAGGCATAGACCAATACACTGACCCAGGGGAAGGACAAAGCATCCACTTTCCAAGACATGCAGTGATGTTCCCTGGTGCAGAATTTGCTGAGCTGATGGTTGGTGTGGGAGGCAAAGAGGTCAACCTTCGGGGTTCCCCATTTCTGAGTTATTAGGGTGAAGGTACTTCTGTTGAGTTGCCACTCGTGTGGGTCCAAAGGGTTTCTGCTTAACTGGTCTGCCAGAGAGTTGAGAGAGGTATTTTGCTAACAGGTGTATTTGCATGGAAGAGGCTGTGAGCCAAAGGGTCATGGCCAGCCTGCATAGACGGTAGATGTGAATCCCTCCCTGCTTGATGATGTACCACATCACAGTGGTGTTGTCTGTTTTGATCAGGAGAACCCCTGGAGAGAGAGAGAGAGAAGGGGTTTGAAGGCTATCAAGGTGTGCTGCACAGCTATCATCTTTTTGATTGATGTGCAGAGGGATTTGCTGTGGGCTCCATTGGCCCTGTATGCACCTGCCACCTAGGTGTGCACCCCAAGCATAGTCTGATGCATATAGCAGGGGGGCTGGGAAGAAGGGCAGTCCCTTGTTCTGGGAGCATACTGTTGCCCACCAACGAAATTCCTTTTTCAGGCAAGGAGTTATAGGTAGAAGAGTTGCCAGGTCTTGAGAGTGTTGACACTAAAGGCTTTTTATGTACCACTGAAGTTTCCTCATAAGCAGTCTGGCATATGGAATGAGTAATATGCAAGATGCCATGAACCCCAGAGCTTGCAAGATCTTCCTTGCAGATAGCTGGGGCCTGGTGGCTAGTTGAGAGAAGTAGGCTATCAGGAAAATCTGTTTTTCTGGTGTAAGGTATGCCATCTGGGATGCTGTGTCCAGACTTGCTCCCAGGAAGATTATCCTTTGGGTGGGCAGCAGTTTGGATTTATTTTCATTGACAGTGTACCCTAGGGAGGTGAGCAGGTTTTTTTTTTTTACAAAGGTCAGGTGCTTGAGTAGCTTTTCCTGGCTGTCTGCCTGAATAAGGCAGTCGTCTAAGTATGGGTAAATTTGAACATTTCTTTGTCTGCAAAAGACAATGGCCGGAGCCAGACATTTTGTGAAAACTCTGGGAGCAGTAGATAAGTCAAAGGGAAGCACAGAAAACTGAAAGTGTGGAGATCCTGCCCTGAAGCAGAGATATCTCCTGCATGATTCCCTTATAGGAATGTGGAGGTAGGCTTCTTTTAGATCTAGGGTGGCCAGGCAAGCGTCCTTGGAGAGTATGGGTAGCAGTTGCTGGACGGTGAGCATTTTGAATTTTGGGATCACCAGGAAGGTGTTTAGAATGGATAGATTGAGGATGGGGCGCCAGGTGCCCCCTTTTATGGGCACCAGAAAAAGGCTGGAGTAGAAGCCTTGACCTATCTGTTCTGCAGTAATGTGCTCTACTGCCCTCATAGAAAGCAGGGAAAGGATTTGCTTTTGAGCTTCTGCCCACTGATTTGGTGGTAGATCTGGGAACCGTTTTGGGGTTGGAAGGAAAATATGTAACCCTGAGACACAATGTTCAGAACCCATTGGTCCTTGGTAATGGTGGCCCAGGTGCTTGAGTGAAAGAAGAGTTTTCTTCCTAGGGTAAGTGAAGGTGGGTGGAAGGGGTGAGTCATTGTGAGTTCTTACCATAAGGGGGGGGGGGCTTAGAACTCACTGGTTTTGAGGTGGAGGCAGTCCACTGCTTAGATCTCTGCATTCCCTGGAGCTGCTGTCTGGGGTGGGGGGGGGGTCTGTTTCCACAGGGATTAGGCTGGGCCGGTTTACTTGGAGCAAGAAAGGCCCAGGGCTTGGAGGGACAATGCCTGCTGAACCTGGGGAGGCTGGACCTGTCAGAAATCTTTAACTGTTTGCATAGATTTTGCTTTTTCTTCCATCTTTTTTAAGACCTCTTCTGCCTTAGTGCCAAATAAGTCAACTTTGTGGAAGGGGGCATCCAACAATTTAGATTTGACATGGTCTGGCAGGGGTTGTTCCTTAAGCCATGCATGTCTTCTAATGACGGATCCAGTGACTGCTGCCCTGCAAGAAGCTTCTAGGGCGTCAAAACCACAGTGCAAGGTGTGTTTAGTTGCTTGGCTTGCAGAATGCATTAAGTCTTGTAAATCTTTAGATTCTGCCCAAGCAGGAAAGGAAGACATTTTTGGTTTAAGGAGTTCCAAGGTATGTTGCTGAAATTTCAGCATACGGAACTGACAATTTAATGCCCTGATAGCAAGAGTAGCTGAGGTGTACACTTTTTTACCCCATCTGTCCAAAGCTTGGGAATCCCTGTCTGAGGGGGGTGAGATTCTTAACAGAGGTTGCTTTAATCCCTTTTGTTCCTTAGGAAATGACCTCCGGGTCAGCTGCTGGGTTTTTAAAAAGATATTTGTGTGAGTCAGAGACTCTATAGTACCTGTCTGGTTTTCTGGGAGCAGGAGGTAGGGCATCAGGAGTCAAGCTGGATTCAAGAAAAACATCCTCCACAACATCCAGGACTGCGGGGATGGCCAAGGGTCTGTGTTGTGGAAGATCTAGGAATTCCCAGTGTCTCCTTTTAGACTGAGGGTAGTCCTGACTCTCCCATTGGAAATGCTCCCTTAAAGTATGCAGGGTTTCCCCACAGGAAAAATCCTCTGGGGGAAAGGCAGAAGGAATGGAGCCCTCTGCATCAGAATCCTCATAAGTGGAAAGGGGTTGCATGTCTTCATAGTTAGATGCATCAGATTCATCTGACTCTTGTTCAGGTAACACTACAGGGGACAGATCTCTTTTCCTTTTTGAGAGGGTAGCTTGGCTTCCCCTGATCAGCATGATAAGGTCTTCTGCCATTTTAAGCATTTGAGATTGAGGCAGGGTAGCAGGCGCCTCAGAGTGGGTCGTTGGTGTGGTTCGAACCTTGGGCCTAAAGAACTCGGTCGTTTTAGAAAGAATGGTAGACGTGAAAGAAGACGTCGGTTTGTGTTGAGATTTGGTAGTGCGAAGAACTTCCTCGGAAGCCAGTGCCTGCTCAGCGGCTCCGGACCCATCCAAGGTAGAGACCACCGCAGGATCCTTAGTCAAAGAAGAGTTTTGCGGCATACCGGACTCCGAAAGGGACTCGGTAGCAGCCTACGAATAAACTGAAGCAAGCATAAGGGGCTGAGAAAGTGCCTCACTGAGTACCAGAGGACTGACGACTAGCTTAACGGAAGCGTCGTTGGAAGGTTTGTACCTGTGCGGTCTGTCTCTGTCTTTATTTTTACTTTTTTTGGTAGATCTGCTGTCGGATGGCTTACCGAAGTTATATTGGAATTCGAGGACTGTAAACGAAAATATCTGGCTACAATAAGGGCCCGACGATGGATAGTTCTGACGTTGAACAAAGCACAGAAGTGACAATGGGGGACGTCGTGGTCTGGGCCTAAACAAGTGACGTAGTAAGAATGGAAGTCTTGGCGTGGTATTTGCTTTCCACAGGCGAGACAATTATTAACTTTTCTGACATTGGTTAGTGCAAGAAAAAAGGATTCCTAATGGGGTACTTAGCTTTAGAAAACTTCAACTTCAATTTGGAGATGAAAACTCAGGTAGCAGCTGACCGGCACTTGTGCAAACTGCTTCTGCTTCGGGCTCCACGGCAAGAAAGACTGATGTAATGCCATCGGCTGCCTTACTTTATACCACTGACGACCTGACGTCAGTCCTCAAGCAACAGAAACCGACGTAGAAATACTAAGTCTCTGGTATTCGGGCTAGCCGAGGGCTATCCTGACATGGATAACCCAAATGTGATGACTGCAACAGTGAAACACAAAGAACATTGAGTGTTCAAGATCGATTATCAAGAGATGGCGTTCAGACTGGTGACAAAGAAGTTCTGAGGATGGTACACCCGGATGTCACCTTTATGCCCTACGCTACACAAGGACTATACATGTGAAGTACGGCACACCTAAAGGATTTGGTATTACTGGCCACATGTCAGGCTGCTCTTGGCAGGGGATCCCTAATGTAATGAATACTGCAATAGTGAAATGGAAGGACATACAATACTTAGATCCCAAGGAGAAGTAAGAGTAAGAGTAGGATCCTTTAAAGGAGAAAGGCTTTACAAAGCTTGAAGGAAACTAAAGTAGAATTATCTATTCCTATATGAAAGTTGGAAAAGGCTGCTAATTGTACACTGATAATTGAAGAGCTAGCACCCTTATTGAAAATTGTAACTAAAGTCAAGAACCATTGAAATTGGTGCTAAAAAGGTATCTAAATTCTTTCTATGTGCTTATGGGAAAATAACAGAATAGGACGGATGGGAAAGCAGAGCCTGGGCTGTCTAGCAATCAATGAACGGGAGAAACTATGCAGTCACCTTGAGGCCTGAAATGTCCAGATTAGTCGTGCCTGTCAGGTGAGACAGGAGGTCTAGAGTTGGATCCAGAATCCAGGGGGGATATAGAAGAAGACGCCAAAGGAAGGGAAACCATATCTGACAAGGCTAGCAAAGGGTAATGAGGGTAACTGTGCTCTTCAATCAAGATTCTTTCTGGAGAATTTTGAGAATGAAGAGTAATGGGCGATGAGCATAAAGGAGACTGGAGGATCAAGTGTGAAATGCAGCATCCCTCAGTGACTCCTCCAGTGGGGGTTCAGGGCAAAGAGCCTGCTGCACTTACTGCTGACAGCACATGCGGAAAGGTCACAGCATGGTTGGCCCCACTGATTGATAATCATCTCCGCCACACTGATATTGAAAGACCACTCATGAAGTATCAGAATGGACCTGCTTAACTTGACTGCAATCATGCTGGACTTCCCCGGGATGTGCATTATCAGAAAATGACTGGAGGAGATTGTCCATTACCATACTCTCATAGCTACTCGATAGAGAGTAAGATCTGGTCCCCCCTTGTTTGTTCATGTACCAGACCACCAACATTGTCCATCTGAATCGCTACAGTCCCAGTTAGGAGAGGGTCTCTTAAAAGGCCCACAACGATAGGACGGCAGCTCTCATTTCCAGGACACTGACATGCATGTTGGCCTCTTTGGGGAACCACGTGCCTTGGACTGTCCTTCCCAAGATGCGAACCCCCACCCAGTCTGAGAAGTGTCCATGGTCACTGTGGCCCTGGGCTGAGGGAGAACAAAAGAACGGCCTTTTTGTATTTGACTGGAATGAATCCACCAGAGAAGGTAATTCTTGCAAGCTTGAGTTATCTTGACTGGTCTGGATAATGGGTGTTGGAGAACAGTCCACTGAGTTGAAAATGTCCATTGGAGGATTCTCATATGGAATCTAACCAGCTTTACAAGAGTGATTGCCATTAACATGGATCCCAAGGCTTGGAGTATCAGATGAGCTGGAAGAGAAGACTTCTAACAATCTTTTTGACCTGCAACTGAATGGTTTGAATCAGAGACAGAGGGAAAGAAGCTATTTGACTGATTTATTGAAATAAGCACCGATGAATTTGAAAGTTTGAGTTCTACTGAACTGAGATTTGTTGTAAATGACAGATATCCCCAGATGAGAGTACAGCTAGCATAAGTAGCCCTTTGCTTGAATTAGCTGATGCCTGGTAAGAGCAGTCAGGAGCCAGTTGTCCAGGTATGGCAGCACTTGGAATCACAGCAGCATCAGGTGAGCTGCTACGACAGCAGTGCACTTGGTGAGCACTCTGAGGAGCTGTGGTGAGACCAAAGGGTAGTGCTCTGTACTGATAATCACGGACTCCCAGACAGAAGTGCAGATATCTTCTGGATCACCTGCTCATTTTGATATGAAAGATCTTCACGATGCATACTATTGAGCACATCCAGTCATCCCTGTGTAGAAATGGCAGAATGGACTGAACCTTGACCACCCAGAACTTTGTATACTGAACCGACTGATTTAATTTGCTGAGATCCAAAATTGGTCTCAAGTTCCCTGTCTTTACTGCCACTGAAAAGAATCTTGAATAAGTTCTGGACTCTCTTTGGTCTGTGCGTACCTCTTGGACAATTCTTTTTCTAGCAGCTTTTTTATTTCTAGTGCTGCTGCTTCCTTTGCTTGGAAGATCAAGGATTTTCTCTGAAATTGATAGAGGGGGATGGGAAAATGGTATGATATAACTTCTGGATATTATCCTCCGCACTCAATCTTTTGTGATATCTAGCCAGGCTCTCTGGTACAGGGATAGAGGACCCCCAGACTTCCACCAAAGATAAGAGCAAGGCCTCAATTCAGTAGCACTAATAGAATCTGTCTGAGAATGAATCTTTAGATCCCTGATTATGCGGACCACGGGGGTGGGGGGCAGTCTCTTCCATTTGAGTTCCCCCCTGTCCCTGAAGGAGCTCTCTCCACATGTATAAAGAAAGGGACCCTGAAATTTCTTGAACCACATTTTTCTACCACGTCATTGGTTTTTAGAAAAAGACTGCTGAGGAGCAGAAAAACGTACACCCACAGCAAACGTGGTTTTCCCTTCCTGTTCGTACTTATAGTGTCTCTCTTATACTTTGGGGCCAAAAAAAGTGGTTCCGTCAATGGGTGTATTAATGAAAGAAGATTTGAAGGGTTCCGCAAAATCACACAAGTGCATCCAGGCATGTCTCCTAATGGAGATGCCTGAACCCACCACCTGTGAGGTACCTTCAAGCAGCATGAGTTATCAGCCTCATAGACAAACTGGAAATAGATTGAAGGGTGGCCAACTACGAGAAAATGTTATTCCCTTCCTTGGAATATATGGACCCAGAAAAAGATTTTGTAAGTTCCTTGATCAAATCTCTCTGAAGTCTGGTAGTGTGTGGCAAATAATTCTGTGACCTAAGATCAAAAGTCACCGAAGCACAGACCCACTTCCCAAATCTGTCCAGCGCCCTAGACTTCCTGTTAGGGAAATGGACAAAGTAACTCTGTTCTGATAGTTCCTTTCTCGTGGCTGCTGCAACAGCCATAGGATCAACATGTACCACTTTACTGTAGTGTGGGCGGCCTTGGGGTGATGCAAGGATCTTGTCTAGTCTTTTAGGTATAGACTCAGCTATCTCTGTTTCTTTCCAGGCCTGCCGAGAGACTAAATATTTAAGCTCATCGGTAGGTGGACTCACCTAGGAGGCAGATGAGCCAGACCTAAAAGCCTCCAGAAACACCAATTCCTCTTGGGAAGGATTATTGGAGGACAAACTGCCCCTTTGTTTAAGGAAATCCAAGATGTCTCAAATGGAGACATCATCAGGTGGTGATCTAGGCGATCCTTTCCCGTATCAAAATCCGTGTCTTCAGTGAGACTCTTGAAGGGAGTCCGAGTGCTTCCCTTTGCACATTCTCTTCTGGTGAGGTATCGGAAGAGATAACGATACACTGCTGGGTGGACTGAAGACTGGTTCTGTCTGGCTGTCCCAATGGAACAGATGAATGAGGCTATGGATGCAAAATCGAATGAGGCAGGGAAGTTTGATCCAAAGAGAGCATGGTTGTCTGAATTCCAGGCACAGAGAATACTCTCTCCACTACCTTGAAGGCAGAGCACCTGAGCAAAGCAGAAACCGGTAGCTGTGACCCAACAGGCTCCCAAATTGTCAGGTCCCACTGTCCTGCAGGCAAACCACCAGAGGAGGGAGTTAGAACCAAGCTAACACTGATGCTCCAAGGGGAATAAACAGCACTGACAATTTCGGAGTCGAATCCAACATACGGGAGCCGGTGCCGACGCTTCGGCTCAGAGAGTTGCCTGGCTTCGAAGTACTTGTGTCCAGATAACTCAGAGAAGCCATCAGAGTCAAAGCCACCAAAATCTTCGGATCCAACAAAGACGACCTCAAGGCTTTCGGATCAGGTGGCTCCAAAATGGAAGGGTGGAACGGAAAAGGAGAGATGATGGGTGGTGTGGTTTTATGCAGGCTCTCTGGACCTGATGTGGTCATAGCCAAGAGTACTCCCATTTGAATTTACATCCTGTGGAACTTCATCATCCTATTCACATCTGCTTCTGATAGGCTCCCAACTGAAAAGAGGAAGCAGTAGAAGAAAAGCCTTGAATGTCATCTAGGAGACTACTATAGAAATGGTGAAGGGAGTCTGGATGTGACAGGCTCCGAGATCAGAGTTTGAGAAAGGATCCAAGGGGATCTTTCGGATCTTAACTTCGGATCCAGTTTTCTTGAAGGTTTAGCAGGTGGCTCCACAGATGGAGCTGAAGACGATATAGACGCAGATGGGCGATCCAGGGACCTCTTGAGAGAATCCTTGACAACAGAATTGCTCTTAACTTGTTTCTTGAGGGGCTGAGCCCCAGCAATCATTGAGGAATGTCTAGAGGGAATTAGACCCCAATAAATCAACCTGTTCTTCCTATTAGTGCATGGGAGTTGAAATCCTTGCACGTCACGATCAATGTCTAGCTGCTTAGAGCATAGACAATATATGTAAGGGTGTCTGAATTAGGGATTTTATGCCTGCACGCCACACATTTCTTGAAACTGGACGGCTTGTCCAACATAATCATAAATTAAGTCCAAGTAAGAGGAAGAATACAAATTTTTAGGGGGGGGGGGAAGAATTAACAATGATGGTAAGCAAAGAGTACTATAAAAGTAAACTTTTTCCCCCCATCTCTCTAAGGACCTGGATTCCCTTTCAGAAGGGAGAGGGTTTTTTGCTGAGGTCGAGGCTACTGCCTTAGGCCCCTGGGATATAGTCTCAGGATCTGCAAGTGGGGCCTTGTATAGGTGGTGATGAGTGTCTGGCACCCTGTAAAATCTATCTGGTTTGGCAGGGGCTGGAGGTAAAGTATCAGGAGCAGTGCAAACATCATTAAATGCATCATCCACAACAGGCAGAACTGGAGGTATAGCTAAGGGCCTATGTTGTGGTAAGTGCAGAAAGGTCCTAAGCCTTTTTCTTGAATCTGAGAAATCTTGTCCCTGCCATTGGAATTGTTCTCTCATGGCATGTAAGGTTTCCCCAAAGGAAAATTCCTCTGGTGGAGAGGCAGATGGAATGGATTCTTCAGCATCGGAATCTTCATAAGTAGAAAAAGGAGCCTCTGGCTGATCTGTAATGTCTGAGTCATCCGAAGAATCATCAGAGGACACTGGCTCGGGGGCTCTGCTCTAGGTCTCTTTTCTGGAGGCTGAGAGGCCCTGTCTGGGTGAGATTGGGATCCCCTAATTAAGGAGATTAAATCCTCTGCCAGAGAAAGCATTTGTGAACTAGAAGTGGGCCTATGTGAGGGGGTCTTAACAGGCCCTGATTTAACAGTTTTGGCTGCTTTAGCCCTGGCAAAGGCCTTTATAGACATGGCTGCAGGAGGCCTAGCAGCACCACGTGCTGGGGTAGAGACATCCAAAGGGATGGTGTCTGATAATTCACTAGGAACCACAGTAGTAGGCAAAACTTCAGAGGCCGATTCAACTAAGGTAGCAGAAGCCTCAGTAGTAGTCATGGATTCGGCAGAAGATTGACCCGTTTTCTCGGTTTCGGCCGAAACCGAGACACTCGCGGCTTGCTTAACCGTGGTTTCGGCCGAAACCGCGGACCGCGAGTGTCGGTCTTTTTCTTTGCGTTTTTTAACAATTTGGGTAGTCGGAGGATCCGACGGCATAATGTACGCAAAATCTGAGCCGAAAAACTGTTCAGCAAACTCCGATTGACGCCTAAGCGTTCGTCGGTTGAAGGAAGCACAGGCTAAACAGGCTGCTACGTCGTGGTCTGGGCCTAAACAAGGTAGGCAGTAAGAGTGGAAATCTTTATGAGGTATTTGTTTCCCACAAGTTAAACAGTTATTTACTTTTTCTGACATCGGCTGAGGCAAGAAAGAGTCCCCAACGGGGTACTTAGCTTTTTAGAAGTCTTCGAAGTAGTATTCGGTAGTAGTAATCAATGGATCTGACCGACCGGCACTTGCGAACAGCTTCTGCTTGGCCGCGGCAAGAAAGACTGAGGAAAATGGCGTCGGCTGATGCCTTTATACCCGAAGACCAGCAGAGATGACGTCGGGTGAAGTGCGACATCAGCCGAAGCCGGACCCAGACTTTGGAATCCAGCCGACCGAAGGGCCGCCTGACGACAGGACAACCCATTTGTTATGACTGCAGATGCATCCTTGAAGGACATCTACCAGCTATCCAGCTATGGTACTAAGAGTACTCAGAGTATAACAGGGAGACTAATATCTGTGACAAAGGGCTAAAGGGAAAAAGTAATTACTAAAAGGTAATAAGTTAAAAGGGTAGTTAAAGTTAGACTTGCTAACAAGTGAAAGTTAGTTGAAAAAGTTAACCCACAGCTAGAGAGCGCGCAATCTACATCTGACTGCAATAGCAGCAAATGAGATCTGAGGTATGTTAGGTGGCTGGGGCATTATGGGTAAAGGGAGGAGCTCGAGAATTCACATATTTATCTGGAAGAAGTGGCAGAGCCGGATCCGAGGATCGGATCAGAACCCAACTGTTGAGGAATGAATGAAAATGACCATCAGATTAATTCTTTACAAAACTCTCAAGTATAATTTTTACAGCCAGAAAGGTGTCAATAAATGTTCTGGACACCTAAGGAAATATCCCTGTGCTGAAGGACAAAGAGCTGATCCAGCTTTCAGAACTCCTTCGTTCCGATGTACAGTATTAGTATTTTGTAGAAGTTCATGTGATGCATGACCCTACTGTTTTCATAGATTGAGAAGGCTGATGGGCAGGTTTAAGCTAGTTTCAGTCACTACACCTTGACAGAATGAAGGACGGAAGGGTTTGATCTCAGTACCATTCTCGGCTTATGACATACTAAGTAAAAGAGCTTTAGTGCCAAGGCTTGCAATTCTGAAAGCCTTCTGAGCTGATGTTACAGCTGTTAGTAAAAGCATTTTCCAGTACAGGTATTGTGTGTCAGCTGGCTTGAACAGGGGATTTGTCAATTCCTCAAAAAGACCTCAAGGTGTCATAACATCTCTTAAGAGGAGCCTTAAATAAAAGGTACCTTCTAAGAACAACCTACTAAACAATGACCACAGAGACGGCTAAGGACGTCATACAATGACCTTGACAGAGATTACAGATAGCTGTTAAGTGAACATTAATGAAATATTTAAGCAGTTAATCAAAATGATCTACCAGGTATCGCAAAACCTTTCATTCAGGGGCATCCACTGGGGTTCTGTGGCAACATTGGCTGCCCAGTGGAAAAACCTTTTCTATTTTTCCTTACATGTTTTTCTTGAGTGCTTCTATGCAAGAAAAGGCTAGGGGATCTCCCTGACTGGACATGAATTTATTGGTATTTGCCATAATTCAAATTAGAGAAGCCAGACTGACAGCTGGAGAGTACTAATGTCAGGCCTGGGTATGCATCAGGCTTGAAATTTTACGCACCTGAAAGGAGTAAGCATGAGTTGAGGATGCCTTTCAGAGTGCAAAACTAGTAATGGAAACTACATCCATACAGGCCAATAAGAAGCCACCAGCACTATCCAGGATTTGCCATCTTGGCCTTCAGAATAATGAGAATGAGAGAAACAGCAGGAGTATGAACAGAAGTCCTTGCAGCCACATTTCCAACAATACATTCCTCACTTTATCATCACCTCTTATTAGGAGGGATGAGCAACACGGGCATTACACATGCAAAGGTGACAGAAGTACATCTTAACATCTGGAAGATTCTCTTTTCAGTATTCTGTTTCTCAACCGGATAAGCGGATAAAATAAAGCTCCTGGCTCAGCTTGTCAACTGGTATATTTTAGTCCCTTATATGTGCAATGGCACTAGGAACAAGTCATGGGACAAGGCCCAGTCTCACAGTTTAACATGGGGGAAGGAACATGTTCTCCTTTGTCCACTGATGTACCACATCACTAACTTGTTGTCTATGTGGATGTCTAGGAGTCCCGTGGATAACACATTCTGGAAGGCACAAAAGGAAATGGAACTCCAAGGCATTACTACAGAGTTGTGATTCCCAACAATACCTTGGGCCATTCTGCCCTTAACATGCCCACACACTAAGGCAACTGCATCCACAGTGGGCATGGAAGTGGGAAGGGGAGTCAACAGCAATTTGCCAATAGAGATGTAAGCCTTCCATACAACAGCATGAAATGGTGATTCTCTGTGACATTAACTACTTGTGCTGTCACTTGTGTAGCTCTAGTACACACTGAAATGATGTCCTACTGTCAAGGCAAGGAGTACCATAAATATTGTAGCTACCAAATATCCCACAATTCTGAGTAATAATTCCACCTTTCCACTCTTGGTCCACATCAGTTTTTGAAGGAAATTTGCACACTCGATCTGCTCTTTTGGGTAAAAGATTTTGAAGGCTTTGGTATACAAGGTACTCTCCCCAAGGAAGGCGATAAACTGGATTGTGCAAGGTATGAGTTGCGTGTATTGACTGTGATGCCCACATCAAGCAGTCTGGCCACAGACTGTGAATAGTTAGTCAGGAGCTCTATGGAATTCACTGCAAACATCCAATGATTTGGATAAGGAAAGATGTTGGTACCTAGTTTCTGGTGGGCCACTATTACCAACATACAGATGGTAAACACCATGGAGGCCTTCCTGAGGATGAGAGGAATGCTTCTAAACTGGCAATGAGCATCTTCCATCTGGACTACCACTTTCTGATTACTCAGAATTTTCAAAGCACATTTTAAAATTATCACCTGTTTATGCTCTCTGACAACTTGTAAACTTCATTTAAGTATACAGCTCAGGCAATGATGTGATCTGGTTTCTCAGGATTGCCTCAGTTTTATGTAAAGTTGTCACTTCAAAGTTTAAAGGAGGCTGTTATTTTAAGTCTGGCTGGAACAGGGATTTGAAAAAATGTAAACGTTTGCTCTCAAAACCTTTTAAATCCTTTATCTGTATGTTGCTTGTGGATGTATTTTTCTAAATAATGTTAAGCAATGTGTTTTCATAACAAATACTGATTTCTTGAGTAATGTGCATTTAACCTTACAGATGTTTTTTGCCACGTTCAGAACTCAATCAAGTTGGACCAGTAACCTCTGCTGCATAAAGCCGTGCTACTGCCCATCTGCAAAACTAACTACATTCAAAACAATACCCATATGCTCCCTGAATTCCTTCTGTAATGCTTCCAAAAGTGAGGCCAAAATGTTTGCAGTATTCTGGCTCATTCAGAGATTTGTCCTAATCTGAAAGAACCACTATCATTTTCAAAGCCAGTGGCATTATTCTAGTTTTCAAACACAGACTAGGGAATTTGACCGCTGGTCCACCAACCATCACTGCTCACTTCCTTACTTCCTGTTCCATTTAAAAGTGAAGATCTACCCATCTTCAGTTTCCTCAACACTTCTTCCCTCATGTTTTTAGATATCAAATGTTTGACATCATCTTGCATACAAAAATATAGCAGAATTTATTTGGACAATCCCTCACTTTTTCAGCTACCTCCTTTGCTAAGGCAACCTTAGCTCACCAGAAAACCTATGGCTTTACTCCAGAGTGTGTAGGATTTTAAAAATACTCTTTCCAACACCCTTATTTTTCATCTTTCTGTATGCCTTTCCTCTGTCTTTATCCAGACTTCTCCAAAGCACCTCACTTATCCTCTTGATACAGAACTACATTCTGCTTATGTCTTCATTGGATGCACCACCTACAGCTTTTCTACTGTAATTTGTCTGAATTGCTTCTCATTAGGCTTCCAAACAGTCTGACCGTCTATACTGTAATCCATGATCTCTTTCTCACTGTCCTAATTTCTTGACTTAGTGCAGGAACTGCAACCATATTATGGGCATGGTCAATGCTGCCCAACCTCACTGTCACTTCAGCTTTTCCCCTTCCCCAAGTTGGTGAAGCCATTCATTTTATTTGAATTAACTCAATTAATCCAACTCACCTCTCTAACTTGCCTACAGGATGTGGAAGGAAATCACCCTAATGGTGTGTGTGTGTGTGTGTGTGTGTGTGTGTGGGGGGGGGGATAAGGGTGCTGTTTCCTAGTAGAGGCCAGAGGATTGTATTAATGCAAAAAATACATGCAAATATACTAGCTTGAGTCTAGCACAGCATCAGACTGAGTATGAGCCTGTGCAACCGTACCTTGACATAGCGCCAGGTCAAGGGTTAAAAGGTACCGCTCCAATCCTCAGGTTATAATGGCACTCACAAGTGTAAATGTCTTGGCATCAATGGTGGTAAGAACAAAAATAAGCTGCAGAGCTGCTAAAGACAAAGGAATCACTGACCTCATTAGCAGATGCACTACTTGTGGTTAAAAAATACATATATTAAAAAAATCCTACAAACAATACTCCCTGCACCAAAAAGGAGTCTATTATTTATTCCACACCTCACCCTGTCTGTTCACGTTTCCTTCTATACTTTTCCAAAAGAGTTATGTCCTCTCGCTCTACATCTCTTCGAAATTCATCCGCCTTTTTATTGACTTCAAATTGACATTAACCTTTTCAACTGGTCTGAATTAAATCCAGATACAATACACATCAATCGTTAGCAATGACATTAGACTGAACAAACTAATGTTTAAACATGATCATTGTAAGACTAACCTTAGAAGTACTACTCTGATCATCCCCATTTACCGTGTCCTTCCATTTGGTAATATTTATATTCCTATCTTTGTAAAATACGAAACTGAAGCTTAGTCACATTATAAAAATATCTTCAGAAGGGACAGCTACTGAGTGGGATAGAATGAAAATGGATTTTAAAAACATGATATAAATGAGAGAGAGAGAGAGAGAGATACAAAAATATGAATAATTTTGAGAGTATGACAAAGGTTAAATATTGCAGAATAAGGGGGATTTCACAGAACAAGAAAATGAGCAGCTGCAAAATGCTAAAGGGAAAACAAGGCAGTGTTTGGATAATATGCATGAGTTTAGAAAAGGTTTCTGTTAAGCAACTATTTTTGATAACTGCACATCATAAAAACTTTTAGCATAATGACTTGGGCAACAGAAAGTAGAAAGGGATGTCACCAAACTTATGCAGCCTACAACAAGAAAAACAGCCAGAGAGCCTACAGAGGCACTGCAGATATTTTGGAAATGTTACATTTTTTTATAAAGAGGAGGAAGATGGAAACCTAGAAAAAGCACAAATGGAAATATTTATGGAAGGCTTAATTATGCCAACGCTGAATAATTAGCAGCTAAGACAGGAAGAGATGAGAAAGATAATGTATAATCAAACAGGGAAGTCCCAGGAACAGATGGTATTCCTATACAAGTTTGGAGGAAAGTGAAAGCTCTGGAAGGTTTTGTTTAACAGTATTTAAAGGGGTGGGGGAGGGGTGCCAGCATCTTGGAAGAAAGCTATGCTGTCTGCACAACCAAAAGCGGGTAAAGACCTTCCGGATCTACCTTTAACATAGACACATTTCAATTTTAAACTATATGTTTTAAAGTGTTTATGTCCATACTAAGAGAATGGCTGGGGGGGGGTCCATGTTAAATATTCAAGCGCTTAAATGTTCGAATCACTAAAGATCGAACTTTAGTGATCAAACATTTAAATGTTCGAATATTTAAAAAAAAAAAACTAAAGGGTGTAAAAGCAGGGGAGCAAGCCCCCCTGCACCCCCCACGTGGGGGCTGTGCTCCACACATCCACACTACTTAAATATACCAACTCCAAGATCATGCTACAGTGTAGGAAATGGGAAATTTCCCATTTCCCCACTGTAACACATTGAAGTGCAATCTCGGAGTTGGTATATTTAAGTAGCGGGGGTGCAGGGGGGCTTGCCCCCCCTTACAGCCTCTACCTTTTCTTTTTTTCTTTTTGGTAAATATTAATTTTTTAAATGTTTAAACATTTAATTGTTCGATCACTAAAGGTCGATCTTTAGTGATTGGAACAATTAAGCGTTCGAACATATAACATAGACCCTGGCTAGGTGTTAAGTGAAATGCATCATGTGATTTGTTTAGTAGAGTACTTAATGCAGTCTGTTTTTTCCTGTTTGTATCTGATGAAGCAGTATAACCTGCAAAAGCGCTCACATCTTTGTGAATAAAGAGATTTGAAGAACTGGAGCAGTCTGCCGTTTTTGGGTTCACTTGTGTACTTGGAATTGTTAGCTTGTTTATTTTGTGTGATCCTGAAACTTGGAGAATTGTGGTGATTTGTGTTTTTTACTAATTTTAAACAAGTTTTAAAGTGTTTATGTCCATACTAAGAAAATGGCAGGGTGTTGCCAAAACAGACAGATAAGGATCAATGTGGTTTTGTGGAAGGGAGACAAATATTTGACAACTTTAATAGAACAATAGTCCACATGGAAGCAGAATGTAAAAAAATGCCACTATTGGTGGATCCTGATAAAGGAAAATATTCGAGAGAGTCATCTGGAACTTAACATGACTACAGCAATGTTAGCATGTGCACTCCCTGATAGAGTAATACACAAATTAGGGGAACACGTGAAGGGTAGAAAGAAAAAAATTAATGTGAGGGAGCTCCACTCTGGCAAGCTGTGTTTGAACAGAGGAAGTAGTGCAAGGATTCAGTGCCTTCCACACACACACACAGATCAGCAACAGCAAAGACAGGGAATAAACGTGGAGGGGTCCTCTTTCCTATTTATTTGCTTTATATTTAGAGACAGTGGCAAAGAAAATAAGGGTATGACAATTGAGTAAATGCATTACTTTGTTTTTGAAAAATCCACTAGTTATGAAATGTTTTGAGACAGTTTCAAGTCTTCTGGATATTACATTAATGAAAATAAAACAAAAGCTATACCAGGAACTATGTACCAACTATGTCTGTATAGTCTACTAAGAGGTGATCTCTGCTTGACTTACAAAGCCATGTATAACCCAGCTCTGTTAGAAATGCTACATCTAAAGAAATACCAATCCCTCCATACCACACACCCCGGAGACCTCAACCTCATTACCACAATCAACAGAACATGCTGGAGGGACAAGTTCATAACCCAGAGACTGCCCATGCTCTGGAATAGACTTCCCATACACGTCAAGCAGAGCACTCACTGGCCCTCTTCAAGAGATATCTTGAGTGGATGGTAAATAGAAAGTTCACCCTGGGGATCACCCCAGTGGCTCTACTTGATAAAGGCACTGGGAACTAACATTGGGCGGCACAATGCCAGGGCACTTCTAAGGGGTAGGCTTATAAAGACTCCAGGGCCATTAGCCTATTACACACCTATGAACAAATATACATTAGTTCGCAATATCTGTATTTATGAGGACATAAGATGAAGTATATAGATATATGGATTAAAAATAATTCTGCTATGGCAGCAAAGTATGTGGGAAAACACTAAACAAAAGGTAATACATGACTGTACTTTTCTCAATTTTTGTAAGTAAACTTCTGATAACAGGAGATGTTAAAATGAATACTGCTGCAGTAGCCTAACTACACAGGTTATATCCTTACCTGCCAGCTTCCAAAGCTTCAAGGCACCTTCCATGCGCCCAAACCAGTAACCAGCTTGATATGAACCTAACTAAAAATAAGGTTTGGGAGCCAAGCCCAGATGTAAAGCCAAGAGAGGACAATGCTAGGAAAAGAAAAAAAAGATATATCCATACCCTGGTAAAAAATATACAAAAAAATAAAAGGGATGGAGTGGCTACTGCAGCAGTAATCATTTGAACATATACTGTTATGGTACGTTTACTTACACAGTTGTACTAAGTTCATCATTATGATCACTGCTGAAGTAGCCTAAAATATCTGGCTCGATTCCCATAGCTTACAAGAACTGGGTGGAGGAATGAGAAGGGTCCAGGAGCCTATGAAGAATGATCCTAGCAAATCCTGTCCTAGACCCGGAGAAGGAATCTAATTTATAGTATTTGTAAAAGTATGCAGAGAGGACCAAGTTGCTGCTTCTCTAATACTTCTAAAATCCAACATTTGGGAAAACCGCCACCCAGGCTAATTTCGCCATCAGTAAGACACCCCTAAGAGCTGACACGATAGAGTCAGGGATCTGGGAACATATCGTGACAATAATATGGCTCTGACCAACATATGGCCAAGGCAGTAAGAAAATCGTTCTAGGTCACCCAACTTATATACAAGGGCATGGCAATCCAGGTCCAAGGAAGTCACAGTGCTTCTTTATTTGGCCCTTGTCAGACCCATCATTTAGTTTAATGCAACAGCTGGAATGCCCACAAAGGTTACTTACTATGAGAATTCAGGGTATAAACACATTGTCCTATATGGATTGCCTTAAAACCCTATCATTATACTCTGCCTCCTATAGGTTACTGAGAAGTAATCTATGCCTGGCATACAAGACATCCTCCGGTCCAGCTCTGATGGACCTTTTGCACATATGCAAAATGACCACCATCAGGACCATTAGATCCAAGGATTTAAATTTTGCTTGTGACATAAATAAAATGTCTTGGTGAGACAGATGTCTGTCTCTAAAGATCCCCATGCTCTGGAACAGGCTCCCCATAAATGTGAAGCACAGCCCATCCCTAACCCTATTTAAGCGTAACCTTAACCAATGGATGGGACATAGGAAATTTAATCCCAAAAGCAAATAAGCCACAATTGTCGAGAAACAATACTCAAACCAAAAGAAGGCAAAATTTGGTCAACCCAAAAACAGTGAAAGGAATCAAGCCCACCATCTAGAAACAAACAATCAAATTTGTTGAAAAAGCAACAGACATCCTACATGAACTCAGGAAGGAACTTGCAGCACCATTAGACACCCTACTCAACCAAAGCCTGAGTACTGGCTTCGTCCCAGCCTAGTGGAGAACAGCCACTGTCATCCCTTTGCACAAAGGTGGAGCATCCACCGATCCAGGAAGTTACAAACCTATCAGCCTAACTAGCCTGATCTGCAAGGCCATGGAACAAATGATGGACCTCATTAACAAGGACATTGGCAACATCCAAACACTTGATCCCACACAGTTTGGTTTCATCAAGGGGAGGTCATGCCTGTTAAATCTGGTCAACTTCTTTGACAGAGTCGCCATGGACGAGGGGAAGATGGTGGACACCTCCTACCTTGACCTGACTAAAATCTTCACTACTATTCCCCACTCGGGTATATCAGATAAACTCTCTCAACTAGGCATCAATCCATATGTTACCAGATGGGTAGCACACTGGTTCACTGATAGAACCCACCTAGTTAAAACAGTGGAAGCCACCTCAAGCAGTAGACCCGTAATAAACAGTGCACCCCACGGATCGGTTTTGGGACCTCTGTTGTTTGGGATATATGCCATGAAAGAGACACCTGGTTGACAAGACTTCACAATTTATTGAGCTCTTTCGTCAGTGAGTGCACATAGACTTCTTCAGAATACTTCCTTTTAAAATCACAAACTCACATGAGAAGATCACGACAAGTTGCATAATACAAAATTTAAGATTTTGAAAATTCAAAAGGCTCCACACTTTTTAAACTATGTTACCATGCAAACATTTTATTTAAAAATGTTTTAATCTGAATGTAAACACTTGCATAAATGTGTGTGTGTGTATATATATATATATATATATATATATATATATATATATATATACATATACATACACACACGCATATGTGTGTGCACGCCCCCTACACATTTTTTATACCAAAACATTGCATTTCTAAAATGCTCTATACTAAATGTTTCATATATTTATACACAGAACCGATACCAACAATAATGTTACTGTTTGAAGTCAAATACATAGCACCCATTCAAAAACAGTTTTCTGAGTTTTTATTTCTTGTTTTTTTTTTTTTTTGTTTATTTATTATCTGACTGTGGTGGTGGTGCTGTGGTAGCATTGTTGCCTCACAGTAAGACGTTGTCCTGTTCGATTCTCAGCTAGAGCTTCTTCTGTGTGGAGACATGCGTGAATGGGCATACCTTCGTTGAAAGTTGAGCGTCAGGGCTGGCAACTCCACACGTAAAAATCTACTGCCGATCATTAGCGGACCGGAGTTCCGCTGTGGTGAACCCTAACTGGGAAAAGCCGAAAGACACAGCAACAACATTTGTTTATTTATTATCTATTTTTCCTACACCCAAAATGTTGAGAAACATTTTGTTTTTTTAGTACCTAATTACTACACATGGTACCCTGCTTTTAACTTTAAAGAACTAAAAATTGATACCATGTCATTAAGTTCCAGGGGCTTTGTGGCATTAACTCTCAATTGCCACATAAGTCTTCTGTATTCCAACAGTTCACATGGACCCCCTCCTATACATTTATTGATCTGATCAATGGCTGAAAACCTGAAATTATGTCCAGGGTTTTCTATTGTGTGTTTAGCCAAAGCATTGTTTGTGTTGCCTGGTTGAATGTCATATCCATGTTGATATATTCTTTTTTTAAAAGCATTAATAGTTTTATCTATATAAAACTGTCCGCAACACTGACAGATGGCTATATATACCACTAATGTACTATTACAGTTAAATTTGTGTTTTAACCTAATGCCTCCAAAACCTCAAACATGGACACTGTCGCCATCTAATATAAAGTGACATTTATGACAATGCACACATTTTTCATTCTTCCCTTGTTAGTGTCACTTTTTCCACTTTCTATTAGATTTTTTTAGACATTTATCTTTTTTATATAATAGTAATGGTTTGTCCCCCACCTTCTTCAAATGTTCAATTTGGGGCTCAAATATACTCCAATTCTTGTACATAATATCCTTGGTGTCATAAAACTCAGAATTAAATGACAACACCATTGCATGCCTATATATATTAATGGCGTTGTCCACCTGTGTTGGGGTCTGTCTAGCTTCAGTCATTCCATCATCTCTAGTCCGCAACAGGGGGAAAAATGACCATTAATTCTTTTCATGGTTACCTCTTCAAGTATTGGATCAACAAAGGTAAAGGGATACCCTCTCCTTAGTAGCATGTCCCTCAAAATATCACTTTCCTTTTCACAATTCATATCATCACATATATGTGCTGAACATATACACTGGCCTTCTTTGGCTGATAGGATGTCCACTGTGGAAATGTAACAATGTGCTCGAGTAAGTTGGCTTGCTATGTAGTGTACACATAAAGCCATTATTTATTCTACCTTTATGAATGGAAATGTCTAAGAAATGTACTTTATCTTGGGGTATTTCCATGGTGATCCAAAGAAAGGAAGTGCTTGTATTCAAAAATGTAAAGAATCCATCTAACTGTTCTTGCGTTCCTTCCCCAAAAAATAAGGACATTGTCCATGTACTGTCCGTAGAATCGTCAATACTGGAATAAAGGCGAGGGGAAGACTGAGGTCACTTCCCATTGGGCTAATACGGTATTTGCAAAAATGGGGGCACAAGCGGCCCCCACTGCCACTCCTGTCTAAACAATTGATTTTCAAACATAATAAAATTGTTATGCAATGCCATCTCCATCAATGTCCTGAACATTAATACCTTTGTATGGTCAAGGCTTGTGTTCTGCCATAAAAAAGCATAAAATAATTCAATCCCATCACCATGGGGAACTGAAGTAAAGAGATCTTTGACATCTATTGTCACAAACACTAAATGATCTGCATATGTTCTTTTTTTTTTTTTCAAACAGTCCCATGAATCTTTTAATATGTGTGGGAATTTTTCTAAACATCCTTTTAGGTGAAAATCTATGAATTTTGCCAAAGTGAATGCTTTTGATGCCCAGGCATCCACAATTGGCCTAAGCGGTGGATCTATTGTACTCTTGTGAATTTTAAAAATACTGGAAATTTCAGTATTCTAGGGTTGGTCTGAGTTAAGTATTGTAGCTCACTTGAGGTGATCTGGTCGTCAAAAAACAAATCATCTAAAATAATATCAATGTGTTTGTAAGCTATGTTTAATTCATTAAGAGACACTTCCTCATAGTCATCACTGAACAAATGTACCTGCAATTTGTCTATATACATTTGCTGGTCCATCACGACTAGTCCACCCCCCTTGTCGGGTTTCATAACTCTGACAGCTTTGTTGTTAATGATGTCCTTTAAGAGTCTATTCTCTCCTTCACTTAAATTCACTGTTGTCTTTCCCCCCCACTTCTTAAACAATCTACTAATGTCATTAGCACACACATTCTCATATCTCTGGAATACTGGATGTACATGCGGATTATACACACACTGTTTTATACACCCCTTTCTTACTTCAGTTTGTTTTACACCGCTGAATAAAAGGCAAAGATTCAATTTTCTTACACACAGTTTTAAGTCCAGTAGTGTTTTTTCTATATTAGCTGAACACTTCGGAACAAATTTCAAACCTTTCTCAACCAAATTAGCCCATTCACTTGGTGACCATGGAACAAATTATCATGGACCTCATTAACAAGGACATTGGCAACATCCAAACACTTGATCCCACACAGTTTGTTTCATCAAGGGGAGGTCATGCCTGTTAAAATCTGGTCAACTTCTTTGACAGAGTCACTAAAGCCATGGACGAAGGGAAGATAGTGCACAGCTCCTACCTTGACCTGGCCAAAGTCTTCACTACTATTCCACACTGTGGTACAACGGATAAACTCTCTCAACTAGGCATCACTCTGTATATTACCAGATGGGTAGCATACTGTTTCAATGATTGAACCCACCTAGTCAAAACAGGGGAAGCCACCTCAAGCAGTAGACGCATAATGAGCAGTGCACCCCAGGGATTGGTTTTGGGGCCTCTACTGTTTGGGATATACATTTTCTGAGGTGCAGGCCAAAACCAGTGGGCTATGGCTGACCAGGTTTGCAGATAACTGCAAGCTGGACACATTCATAAATTCCCCTAGTGATGTGGACATCCTCCAAGAGGGTCTCACCCCAACAAATGACTGGTGCCAGAAACATGGCCTTAAACTGAATGCTAAAAAATGCCTCATCATCCCTTTAGGGAGAGTGAAGTCCCCACAAATTATCACATTAATAACAAGGTCTTAAGCATGCATCAGTCGTGAGGGACTTGGGCACCCAGGCTGATAGCAAACTGACTTCTGACCATCATACTGCCTCCGTTGTATGGAAAGTTTTCTACATGGACCACCTCATTAGTAGGGATATCTCACCCAGGAACAAGGAAGTCATATCATAACATCCCTGTATTATTCCCTTATAAGACCCATTATTCAGTACAATGCCCCTTTCGGCATGTACCTCGCAAAACACATGCAGCAGCTGGAGAGACAACAGAGGTTCCTCACCAGGAGAATCCAGAGCCTCAAACATCTACCCTACACAGATAGTCTAAAAGCCCTGTCCCTCTACTATGTCTCATGCAGACTCCTCAGAGGTTACCCTCTGTCTGGCATACAAAGCAATCACAGATCCTGCCTTGATGGGACTGCTGCATATCTGCAAATTAAGCTCCACTCAAGTAACCCGCACCTGCAACCTCAACCTGGTCTGTGACATCAATAGACTCCCTCTCCAGGTCAAGCAGAGTACCTCATTAACCATTTTTAACTGCAACCTAGGTAACTGGATGGGGAACAGAATATGCATTCCTGGGATTCTACCGGTGACAGGGGCATCGGGTGCTGGCTTGTCAGAACATGGGCTAAATTCTCAGCTAGGCTTGTAAGGGCCTCAGGGCCAAGAGCCTAGTAACTTCCTATGATGTTATGAACAGTTAAGCACTTTCATTTCCTCATGATGAGCCTTCATCAGAAATGCTGCAATTCCCAACATAACCACTTTATATACATAAAAGCATTGTTCAATTAAGCAACTATGACCACCAATTAAATGCAATTAAACAATAAGAGTTTTTAAAGACATACAAGTATGTATTCCACATAAAGTAAACATCAAAAAGAAAAGTTTCATTTTGATGCTTAAAAGATTATTTAGTAGAAAAATAAGCCGAGATATTTTTAATAATTTAAAATGTTATAGACAAAATGTTAAGTCTTTATGCAATATGAAGTCACTATACAAACACTATTAGCTATATAAAATGAATCTCTGTTCTTAAATAGGGGCTGGAGGGGGCTTAATCTTATCATAAAATGTCAAATTTTAAAATGTAAAAATAGAGACTAATAAAGCGAAAAAAAAGTTGTGTGGGGAAATAAATAATACGTGGTTAGAAAACATACCTTAAAGTTTAGCAGCCCTTAATCTCGACACAGGGAGTAATGACACCTGATCATTCAGTCCAGGGGGGCAGTGGCATTGAGTCTTAACTGCCACCACAACTGACGGTACTCCAGAAATGTTTCCCATTATCCTCCCCAGGGCTAGGAGTAACGTGTTCTAGTACCAAAAAAAGAAATACACTCTCTATGGACTCCGTCATATATCTTGAGAGGGCATTAGTGGGTACTTTTTTCTTTATATCATTATAATGTTCGCAAATTCTGCTCCTAAGGAACCCTTCAGTTTTTCCTATATAGTAAGCGAAACACGCCTTACAGTATGCAAAACATACAACTCATTTTGAGTGACAGTTGATGTGCTTATTAGCTCTAAAAGTAAAATCAATTCCTGGAACGGATAAACCTTCTGTGTACTATATACTGGCACTGTTTACAAGTGCCACATTTGTATGTTCCTTTTTTTAACTTTGTTAGAAATTACAGTGGGTACCTTACTCCCTTTCTCCAAGATGTTCTTTAAATTAGGTCCCCTCTTAAATGTGAAAACAGGGGGCTTAAAAATACCCAAAGTTCTGGTCATCCTTGAACATATATCCCAATACTTTCTAACAATGTTCTGTATATATTTAGAATCTTGGTTAAACCTTAAACAAAGAGCCATACTGCAGCTCGCTGTAATGGGCTATCAGAATGCAAGGGTTTTATCTAACCCACCCACTCCTAACAAAGGTTTATATTTTGTACCCCATCCCTGTAAGACTTTGCGTGCTGTTCTACTAATGATAGAGAGAAGAAAATCTATTTCCATAAAAAATGTTAACCAGTTTTATTTCATCCTCTAAGTCATTAAATCATGGAGTCATTCATACTGCTCTTACCATTTGACTGTATTCTTCTTTTGGTAGGGGGGGGGGTTCACTACCATAGTGGAGTAAGAATTTAGGAAAGGTATCCTTTCTATACATTCTAGAGATAAATATAAAACTTACATTATCTTTAGTAATCATTATATCTAAAGTTAATTTTATCAAAGTCACAATAATGAGTAAATTTCAATACTTCTGTGGTCCCATTAATATAATCTAATTAATTAAACTCCCCTTTTGAGGCATCCCACATTAAAATATACCATCCAAAAACCTCGAATAAATGGGAATATTCTTGAAAAATTCAGAATTAAAACCAATGTTTCCCTAGTAATAAAAGACCATATTAAATGCAAATAAGGGGACACAGGCTGCACCCACTGCTAACCCATTAATCTGTTTTTAAAATTCCCCGTCAAAATATATGAAATTATTGGCAAGGACCATTTCCATACATTCAACTACAACTTTTGCGTCAGTCACATTAATAACATTACATTCCATAGCGACTTCCTCAAGCCAATGGACCCCTAAACTGTGGGGAATAACACAAAATACATCTGTTACTTCAATAGTAACTAGGAGCCTGGTTTCATAGTATTCATTTTTAACTTGCCCAAAAAATACCAAGAATCAATTAAAATATGATGTAAATTAAGAAAAGGGTTTAGTTTTCTATCTACCTATACTGCTAAAGGGTAAGTTGTCAAACCTGCAGCAGCCACAAGGGGCCTAAGGGGAGGATCAATAACATTCTTATGGACTTCTGGTATTTCAAAAATAGAAGGGAGTAAAGGTTTAGTTACCTTTAAGAATTCTAAGTGGCTTCTATCCAATATTCCCTGGAGGTAAAGATCCTCAAGGGCCAGATCTATTCTTCTGTAGGTAACAGTGATCTAATTTCCTGACTCTTGAATATATACTCTCATTGCTATTTAATAAATCAACCATTTTTCCAACATAGATCCAGCGGCCCATAATCTCAATCCCTCCTCCTTGGTCAGGTTTCATAATCCTAACATTGGGGTTGTTGGTTAGGTTCCTCAATACCAAATATTCTTTTGCTAAAGTTTTACAATTTTTTTCATTTTGTGATATGAAGTGTCTTTCAAATACTGCCTGAATTCAGACTGTACTAAAAGAGTCAAAATCCTGCAATGCTGGGTTGAGGGGGGATTATATACACACTTTTTTTGATTATTACCGCAATCTACATTGGTATTTTCCCCATAAAACACCTCAAAAGTTAACTTTTGAGTAAAAAATTTTCAGTCTATCAAAATTTCACTAATATTTGTACTTTTTAGGAACAAATGTAAATCCCTTTTTGAAGACAGAAAATGTACTGGTAAAATCGCAAGACTACTACAATTAAATATATTAAAATTGCTTAAAGAGTGAATCACCTCACTAGGACAATGTGAAACAAACCCATTGGAATAGTTAGTAGTCCGTGCTGATACATTTAAGGTATAAACTTCTCTCACCTCTATTTCCTTTCCCCCTTTGTCCACATTTGTTTTTTTTTCCCTTTGGGGATCTCCTTAAAGGGAGAAATTCTGAAGGGTTGTTTATATCAAATTCTCCCTGTCCTGAAGGATTATTCCCATTTAAATTCGAAAAAAGTGATTCATGGGTTTCTACCAAAACTTCATTCATATTCCTTCTATATTCCCCACATCTTAGAAATGGTTTGTATCAAGTTTTTTTCATCCACTTGGGCAGTGGATATACCTTATTCTCTAAAGCATTCAATTCTATCGCCAGCTTCCTTAACTTACTTTTTTAATTTTAGCAGTCATGTCATCCACTTCTTTTAACACAGTATAATACTTATTTTTCTTATCTAAAATAATGACTATAAAGTCACTCTGTACACAATTATTAATTGTATTAATCTCATTGTATAAAGCTTATAATTTTTCCTCATTTTTAATAGCATGCATTACATACAAACTACAATTATTAAAAATACTGGAAAGAAGTCCGACCCTTCTAGTGCATTATTGGTGTATTTAAAAAACCTCACACTCCTCAGTACCTGTTTTCCTGAAATACTTTCTTGTAAAAAAAAAAGCACTGCCCAACAATAGGGAATGTTATCTCGAAAGGTATCTTTTCAATTTGTTTAAAGATTCTCGATACAAACACCCACTGGCATCTCCAGTACCCATATGTAAATCCGTGGTAGTTAATCATCCTTGCAGATCGATGTTCAAGTATTTTTGAAAGCCCACGTCACTAAACCCTCGTGTTCCTCCATCTTGATTCAATGCACTCCTGGCAGTGCGCGTCCCTCGTTCTTCCTGTGTTGAACATGAAAACAGTTTGACTACTCGTGTACCACAAGCAAGGGTTCCTGGAGCAAACAAGTCAACACTGTTGAAGCAATTGTTAGAAGGTGAAATTGAAGGAAAATTCTGTTGATAACAGGAAATATCATTGTCTCTCAAGTTACACTGGGTAGTCAGGGTACACATTTGAATTAACCTTCTAAAGTTATCCAAGAGGAGCGATTTGGAACTGTTAACCCTGAACCTGTCTATTAGATTCCATAGTTGTAAAGTGGCTCACAAAACGCAAACCAATCCCAAAAAGCAAATCTACATTTGCCGAGAAACAATACTCAAACCAAAAGAGAGCAAAACCTCAATCCTTTTGTCACTATCAGTTTCTGTTTACATTTTAATATTTTGCATTTTATGATGTTTATGCCCCTCCAGCCCCTACTTTAGAACAAAGATTAGTTTTATACAGTTACTAGCGTTTCTACAGTTACTTCAGATAACTTAAAGACTCGATGTTTTTTCTATAACATTTTAAATTATTAAAGCATCTTGGCTTATTTTTTGCACTAAATAGTTTTTTACACATCAAAATGAAACTGTATTCTTTTTGATGTTTACTTTATGTGAAATATGTATTTATATGTCTTTAAAAAAATATTTTGTTTAATTGCATTTAATTGGTGGTCATAATTGCTTAACTGAATGATACCTTTACCTACATAAAGTGGTTATGCTGGGAAATGCAACAGTTCTAATTAAGTCTTGTCTCAGGAGAAATGTTTAACTGTTTGTTGCATTTTCAATAAATTTGGTTATTTTTCATTTCTTGATGGTGGTCTCCTGGGAGGTCTAATGTGCAGGACTCCTATGAGAAACTGCTTGGCCTCAAATCTGGAAGATAAAGGAGGTGAAAGGGGCAGACTTGCACAGACAGCTGACAGATTTACTTTTATTGAAGAGTAAGCTAAGCCAGAATTAAGCAGCTCATACAGATGTGAAAGAACCAAAGGGAGATCCACCATAAGCAGGTCCAGGTTTATAGAAAGACACCAAATAGAAAATATCTTCCATTTGGAAAGGTAAGATTTCCTCATTTTGGGTTTCCTGGCCTCCTGCAGGACTTGAAGCACATCCTCAGAGAAAACGTGTCTAAAGTATATCAGCGCTCAATCACCCACAGGGTCAGTTGAAGAGTTTCCAAGTGTGGGTGGATGAGGAAACCCTTGTTCTGTGTGAGTAAGTCCACTCTGTGAGGTAACTTGTATGATTGCTCTTGGCTAGGTGCAGAAGAAGGGGGAACCAATGCTGCCTTGGCCAGTTGGGAGTCACAAGCAAGATATTCGGTCTGTCCTGTTGAATCTTCAGCAGGACTTTTGGAATGAGTGGCAGGGGAGGGAATGCATAAAGAAACTTCCCCTTCCATGAAATTGATAGGGCATCCACTTTCCATGCCTGAAGATGTGGTTCTCTGGCACAGAATATTGGAAGTTGTTTGTTCAGAGGGGAGGCAAACAAGTCTATTTGAGGAATACCCCACTGGTGGACTATGTCCAGGAACACATCCCTGTGAAGCATCTATTTGTGGGGCTGTGTTGTGGATCTGCTCAGTGTGTCTGGCACAGAGTTTTGATTGGAAGGGATACAGACTGCCTGTAGATAAATCTGAAGTTGGCATTCTTGTTCCCAAACTTGTATGGCTAATCTGCACAGGAGATAGGATCTTGTCCCCCCCTGCTTATTTACATACCACAGAACAGTCATATTTGTCTGTGTAGATTTGCAGCTGTCCTGGCCTCAGGAGGGGCTGGAAGGACTGAAAGTCTAGGATTAGTGCCTTCAACTCTTTTACATTTATGTGATCCTTTCCCTTGGAGAGGGTCCACTGTCCTTGAACTGTGTGTGGGCCCACAGCTGTTCCCCAACCTGTATCTGAAGCATCTGTGTACAGGTCCTGAGTTGGAGGCAATGGGTAAATGGGGAGTCTTGGATTTATGGACAGGTGTATCCACCATGGAGCTCCTTTTTGAGACAAGGTAGTAGTGGGATAGGAAATTCCAGTGGGTGGGCATGTTGATTCCACACAGACTTCAGAAACCACTGGAATTTCCTCATGTGGAGTCTTGTCAGGGGTAGCATGGGGATGCTGCAGGCAATCAGTCCCAGGATTCTGAGAAACTGTCTTGCTGACAAATGGTTTAGAGGAAGGGTCTCTGAAAAGGTATGACAGAGCTCCTGAGTCTTTTGGGGTGGGAGAGACAATATCATATCATTCTGACTGTTTGGAATTGAAACTGTAGAAAGGTATGATCTTGTGATTGGACTGGTGTACATTTGTTGAAATTGATGGCAAATCCTAGGTGTTGCAGCATGGCCATGGCTGAGTGGAGACTGCTCCCCAGTTCCTCTGGGGTGTTGGCCTGGAACAGGAGATCATCCAGGTAAGGGAAAATCTGAATGCCTTGGAGTTTGCAGAAAGCAACCGCTGGTGCTAAACATTTTGTGAAGACTCTTGGGGCTGTAGAAAGACAAAAAGGCAAGGCAGACAATTGAAAGTGCCAGGATCCCACAGAGAAACGTAGAAATTTCTTGAATTTGGGAGGAATGGAATATGTAGGTAGACATCCTTGATGTCTATGGATGCCAGGAAGGAGTGTTGGAGGATCAGAGGGAAAAGGGTCTGAAGAGTTACGATTTTGAAGGAAGGTACTTTTAGGAAGGTGGTGAGAACAGAGGTTTAGGATTTGTCTCCACAGCCCTTCCATTCTGGGAACCAGAAACATGCGAAAATAAAAGCCAGTTCCTTTTTGGGTGGTAGACACAGGCTGCACTATACCCTGTTCTAACAGGTTTTCCAATATCTGGGGGAAAAGAGGTTTCCAGTCTGTTGGAGTTGAGGGATACCCCTGAAAGAAGGCACAGTGTGCCAAACCACAAAATATCTGTGTTTGATGATGCTCAGGACCCAGGTGTCTTGAGTTATGAATTCTCAGATGGAAAGGGACAGGGGCAGGCATGGAGATAGGGGGGGTGTTGCAAGGTATTTCTGAGGAATCAGGAGGAAGAGCCTGTTCTATCAGTAAAGGGTTGCTTAGGCACATGAGAAGCAGCAGAAGATGTTGAGAAGTGATGTGGTTTCTTGCTCCCCTTGGAGGGCTTGGGTGGGGGGTGGGGGGGGGGTCCAGGATTGCCTGTGGATGAAGACCTGCTTTCCAGGATAGTTTCTGTGAAATGCAGGAGCTGGAGAGACTAGAACATGTTTGAGGTCTTTTAACTCCTGCTCTTTTCCTGTACGGACTTGAAAAGTTCAGCAGATGGTTTTACAAATAAGGTGGAGTTGTCAAGGGAAGCATCCATGAGCTTCACCTTGATGTCCTCCGGAAGGGGTTGAAACCTCAACCAGGCGAACCTTCTCAATGCTGAGGATGAAGCTGCAGCTCTGGAGGTAGCCTCAACTGCATCGTAGCTGCATTTGGAGTGTTGAGCCACCTGAGAGGATGCAGCAATAAGGGAAGATGCCAAGGCTTTATTCTCTGAGTCTGGCATGTCAGATACTATCTTGGACAATCGAGCCATAAGTTCCACGGTGTACTTAGTCATGTGGGTCTAGGAATTCAAAACCCTGAAGGCTAAGGTTGTAGAGGTGTAAATTTCCTTCCGCAGCCTCTCGAGTTGCTGACTGTACTTGTACGAGGGGAGAAGAGAATTGGAAGGAACAGATCTCAAGGCCTTATCAGAGGCTACAGAGATGACAAAGGGGTCTACCACAGGAGCATTAAAAAGTAAATTGCAGTCCCGAGACACTTTATAATATCTACCTGGCTTCTTAGGGGCTGGAGGCTGTGAGTCAGGGTGTAAAGACATGGAGACAAAGGCATCCAGAAAGGCAGGTATAGCTGAAGGACTAGGTGTCTCCACCTGGAGGAGGTCATAGTATCTCTTTTGGACCTCAAATATTTGAGAGCTGTCCCATTTAAAGTGGTCTCTCACTTTTGAGATGGTTTCACCAAAAGAAATCTCCTCCAAAGGGGCCCGAGACAAGAGAGACTCTGTGGAGTGGCTGTCCTTGTGTAGAATTTGCTTTCCACATTAACACTTCCCCTTCTTGGATGACTAACTCTCAACAAAGAAAAAACAGTAGCAAAAGACAAAGATTCACAATAGGGCACTTGTCTTTACTGAAGAAAATTATTCCAGCAGCAGAGCGATATCCAGGAGTGGCAATCCGACTGGTAGCAAAGAAGTTCTGGAGACAGTGCGTGCATACATCACTTTTACGGCCTACGTCCGACAGCAGGCTACCTCAGACGTACCGTGCAGTTCACGGTAGTAAAAGACTTCGGCATACTGGCCAATGTCGGGTCGCCTGGGCAGGCAAGTCCCTCGTGTAAAGAACATTGCAACAGATGAATAGGAGGACATCCTTAAGTCAACCTAATGAACTGGTTCAAATGGAGCAAGTACTAGTTTTTCTAACATAAAAGTAAAATCCCAAGGAGAAGCTTCTGTTTTCCTAGAAGGTTTTTTTATGTAGAACTCCTCTGGAAAAACATTTTGACATGAGACTGTATTGAAAAGGGGGGATTCACAGGCAGACATGCTGAAATGGCTAACAAATAACTACTGTTTGAGCAGTAAGACAGGCTATAGGACAGTAACTCACAGAAAGACTGTAAAACCAGACTGTAAAACCAGAGAAACACTAGCCCTGAGTGGCTGTTGGTTCCTTTGCTGGCACCAACTAGAAAACCTTTTCCAATTGTTAATATATGATTTTTTTTTTTTTAGTAGTAGGGTTTCTTCCAATCAATATCTGCTGCACATCCTCAGAAAAAAGGTGCCTAAAAGGTATTAAAACCCTGCCATCCAGGCAGTCAGTTGCAGTTGCATGGGCTGAGATGGATCAAACACCCCTGATCTTTTGTGAGGAAACGTATGGTAATTGCCTCAGGACATTTCCAAAAGAAGGGAGCCACCACAGTGATTGTATGGGAGTCATTCTGAATGTTCAGAAGTACCCTGCAAATCAGTGGAAAGGATGGAAAAGCCTACAGGAACATACCTGCTGAGGGAAAACAAAAGGCAACTGTCTTCAATGTCTTATTGCATGGAGTCTTGAAAAGAATTTTGCCAGTTGTTTGTTTGGAGAGGAGACAAAAAGATCTACTTGATGTTTCCCAAAGATGGATCAAATCTTGGAAGACCCTTGACTCAGTTTCCATTGGAAAGGGTCTCTCTTGGTCCAGCTCAGCTCATCTGTCACACAACTTTGCTCTGATAGGATGTAAAATGTCTACAGAGTAAGACTGTGCTGTAAAGCTATATTCTATGCTAACACACCTAGTCTGCATAGCGGGTAAGATCGGTTTCCCCCTTGCTTGCTTATGTACCATATCACAGTGGTATTGTCGATAACTACTTGAAGTGGTCTTGAGAGCATTTACAAGTGCTAGCATCCCTTTGATTTTGCTATGTTTTAGTAAGTCTTTTTGGTTTCAAAGACCCCACACCCATGGATACTGCTCCCCAAGCAAAGTTTAAGGTGTCTGCTGTGACTGACTTGTGTCGGAGCAGAAGAAAGAATGGGAGACCTGGATTTTTTGGAGCCTCCACCCACATAATCTTCCTTTTTACAAATCCTAAAATTGGAAAGTACAGTTGTGTACACTTACCATAAATGTAGATGTTCGAGTGTATTCACTGTTGCAGTCATCACATATGGGTTTATCTGCCTGCAGGTAGCCCTCAGCCGGCCTGAATACCAGAGTCTTGAGATTTCTGCATTGGATTCTGTCGCTTCTTCCATGACGTCAGGTCATCAGGGGTATAAAACATGCAGCTAATGCATTACATCAATTTTTCTTGCCCCAGATGTCAGGTGCCCCCACAATAGGAAGCAGTTACATGGTATGTAGCACCCCCAGCAAAAAGCAAATACACATGATATAAAGTATGCCAAACAAAAAAGATAAAGTAAAGAGAAGTTAGGGGGATGGAAGGAAGGTAATCAGGACTGCAACAGTGAATACACTTGAACATCTACATTTATGCTAAATGTACACAACTGTACTATGTTCTTTGTATTTCACTGTTGCAGTCATCACATTTGGGTTGATTCCCAAAGCTAAGGAAGGGTGGAGGTAGTTAAGGAGCATTAGGGCTAGCAATCAGGCCCTGTAAGACTGCTGTGGCAAATCCAGCTCTGGATTTAGAAAAGATAGGCAAGTGGTAATGCTTGGTGAAAGTATGTACAGAGCTCCAGGTTGTAGCTTCCAGGATATCCCTGGTAGGGACTCCTCTGAGAAAAGCAGTAGAGGCGGATACAGCCATAGTGGAATGTGTCATCTCCTGTGGGGTAGGTTTTCCATGGTGCTTGTAGCAGAAATGGATGCAGTGTGCTATCCATTTGGAAATGGCTTACTTTGAAATGGCCTTCCCCTCTGCCCCTGCAGCAAAGCTGACAAGCAGCTGGTCAGATTTTCTGAGAGTCTTAGTCCTGCCCAAATAGAATCTAAGCTGTCTGTGCACGTCCAGAGAATGCAATATCCTTTCCCCTCTATTCTGAGGATTAGGGAAAAAAGTAGGCAAATGAATGGACTGGTTTAAAACCACACTAGACACCACCTTGGGCATAAAGGATGGGTTAGTCCTGAGGGAAACCCTGTCCGCATGGAAGATAATGAAGGGCTCCACTGCCATAAGGGCCTGCAGTTCAAACAGTCTTCTCGCTGAAGTGATGGCTAGAAGTAAAGCTTTTTCCAAGAGAGGAATTTCAACTCTGCTGTAGCAGCTGGTTCAAAGGGGGAAAGAATAAGTTTTTCCAATACAAAGTTAAGGTCCCATGCTGGAGTGGGAGTTCTCCTGGGGGGGTCTTAAATTTTTGGCCCCTCTAAGGAACTGTTTTACCAGAGGATGAGAGAAGAGGGGTGGCTCAGTATTATAATGAACTGAGATGGCTGAGGCATGAATCTTAATAGAAGAGAAGGATAGGCCTTTGTGGAGCATTTCTGTTGTTAGTACATTAGGTAAGTTGGGCACTGTTGTGCCCATCCCCTGAGACTGGCTCCAGGAAAAGTGTCTTTTACACTTTTCTGAATAGGATTTCCTAGTACTGGGCCTCCTTACCTCAAGAATGACATCCAGCACCTGCTTACTGAGTGCTGCTAGAGGTGAACTCAAGGGATTAGCCAGGCTGCAAGGTTCAGGGTTTGAAGCCGAGGGTGCAGAATCTGGCCCGCCTGCTGGGATAGCAGGGAGGGGGTGTCTGAGGCAGGTGCCATGGTTGCAGCACTGTCAAACTGCGAAAAAGAGGGTACCAGTGCTGGCGTGGCCAGTCTGGTGCAATTAGGATCGTCCTTGGCTTGTCCCGTTTGATCTTTAGTAAAACCATCGAGAGGAGAGGCAGAGGGGGGAAAGGCATAGAGTGAGAGGTATCCCAGGCAAAGGACAGGACATCCACTTTTCAAGCTTGACTGTGGGGAGTCCTGGTGCAGTATCTGTCCAACTGATAGTTCTGAGGGGAGGCAAATAGATCTACCTCTGGTGTCCCCCCCCCCCCATTTGTTCCTCGAGAGCTTGAATATTTTGGGTTCCAGTTTCCATTCGTGTGGGTCCATGAGATTTCTGCTCAAGTCGTCTGCCAGTGAGTTTAGTTTGCCTGGCAGGAATTGTGCTTGCAGGTGCACTTGGCTGCTCAAGGCTGTGTTCCACAGAGCCATGGCTAGTCTGCAGAGTAGGTAAGAATGGGTTCCCCCCTGCTTACGTATCACATAACTGTGGTGTTGTCTGTCTTTACTAATAGTTTTCCTGGAAGAACAAGGTCTTTGAAGGCTGTCAGAGCATTCTGTACAGCTAACATTTCTTTTTTTATTGATATGCAGGTGCATCTGTTTTGGGTTCCATTTGCCCTGAATGTACTGCTCTGCCATGTGAGCCCCCCATGCATAGTCTGATTAGTCTGTTGTTAGGGTAGCAGGGGGTAGAGTGAAAGGGAGTCCCTTGTTGTGGTTGCAGGCCTCTGCCCACCAAAGGAACTCTGCCCTTAGACAGGGAATGATAGGAATTATTGTTTCCAGGTCCTGAGAATGTTGACACCATAGACTTTTTAGATACCACTGAAGTTTCCTCATATGCAGTCTTGCATATGGAATTAATAGAATGCAAGAGGCCATGAACCCCAGAGCTTGCAGTATTTATCTTGCAGACAGCTGGGCTTTTGTGGCCAGTAGGCTGAAGTGAGTAGTCAAATTTGTTTCTCTGGAGTGAGGAATGCCATCTGGGAAGTTGTGTTAAAGCTTACTCCCAGGAATACAATCTGTTGGTAGGGTACTAGGTGTGATTTCTTCTCGTTGATGGTGTATCCCAGTGATGTTAGAAGTCTCTTTACAAATGCCAGGTGCTGTAACAGCAAGTGCTAACTTTCTGCCTGAATCAGGCAATCGTCCAAGTACGGGTAAATCTGAATATTTCTCTGCCTGCAAATTGCAATGGCAGGGGCTAGGCACTTTGTGAATACCCTGGGCGCAGTAGATAAGCCAAAGGGAAGTGCAGAAAACTGATAATGCATGGAGCCTGCCCTGAAGCGTAGGCATTTTCTCCAAGATTCCCTGATTGGGATGTGCAGGTAAGCTTCTTTTAAGTCTAGGGTTGCCAGCCAGGCATCCTTGGCTAGCATAGGAAGCAGCTGGTGGAGAGTTAGCATTTTGAATTTTGGAACCACCAGAAAGGTGTTGAGAATAGAGAGATCCAGGATAGGGCGCCAGGAGTTTTCTTTTCTGGGAACCAGGAATAGTCTTGAATAAAAACCTTGTCCCCTTTGTTCTGCTGTGACAGGTTGAATAGCCTTGATGCTGAGGAGAGAGAGCACTTGTTTTTGGGCCTCCTCCCAGTGGTTTAGGGGGAGGTCTTGCCATCCACCTAGGGTTGGGAGTGAGTGGAAGTGGAATCTGTATCCTAGGGAAACTTTGTTTAAAACCCATTTGTCTTGGGTAATGTATTCCCAGTTTTTTGCACGCAGGGAAAGCTTTCCTCCTAAAGGTGCAAGTAGTTGGGCAAGGCTTGGAGGAGTTGAGGATATGTCATTGTGCAATTTTACCATAAGGGTAGCTTACTACTCCCTGCTTTGGACGTGGGAGCACCCCACTGCTTAGATCTGTGCATAACCTGAGACTGAAGTCTTGGTGGTCTGCTGCCCCTGGATTTGGACTGAAGGCCTGGAAGGGACTGGAAAGGACCAGTTCTTTGAAGGCCAATGCCTACTGAACCTAGGTGGCTGCACTTGTGAGAAATTTTTAACAGTTTGCATAGATTTAGCTTTTTCCTCCATTCTTTTAAGGACTTCCTCTGCTTTGTTGCCAAAAAGGTGCTCTTTGTTTAAGGGTGCATCCAGTAATTTGGCTTTAACATGACCTGGCAAGATTTGTTCCTTAAGCCAAGCATGCCTTCTAAGTACAGACCCAGTGACAGCAGCCCTGCAAGATGCTTCTAGTGTCAAAACCACATTGCAAAGTATGTTTACCAACTTGGTCAGCAGAATACATTAACTCTTGTAAATCTTTGTGTTCAGCACAGTCAGGAATCAACATCATTTTCTGTTTAATTAGTCCCATAATATGTTGCTGATATTTTAACATATGAAACTGGCAATTTAAAGTGCTAATGGCCAGAGTAGCAGAAGTGTATACCTTCTTACCCCATCTGTCTAGAGCCCTAGAATCCCTGCCCGAAGGGGTAGGATTTTTGGCAGTAGTAGCCTTAATGCCTTTAGGTCCTTGGGAAATGGTCTCTGGATCTGCAGAAGGATTCTTGAAGAGGAACTTGTGAGAGTCAGATATTCTGTAGTACCTGTCAGGTTTCCTGGGAGCTGGGGGCAAAGTGTCTGGGGTAAGGCTGGATTCCAAGAAAACATCATCTACAATCTCCAGAACAGGAGGAATAGCTAGAGGCCTGTGCTGAGGCAGGTTTAAGAATTCCCTAAGTCTCTTTTTGGACTGAAAATAGTCTTGGCTTTCCCAGCGGAAATGTTCCCTATGGGTATGCAAGGTTTCATCAAAAGAAAAATCTTCTGGAGGGGTAGCAGAGGGAATGGAATCCTCCACATCAGAATCCTCATAAGTAGATAAGGGTAAATCTTGGTAGTCAGAAGGAATAGATATATCAGACTCCTGATCTGAAGAATCAGAAGGAAAATCAGTTCTAGGTCTCTTAGAGAGGGAAGGCTGGCCTCCCCTAATTGAGGTAATAAGGTCTTCAGCCATTCTAATCATTTGTTTTTGAGGCACGTGGGCCTGAGAATGCACTTTGGTCATCAGTTTTCTAGGCGTAGTGCGAGCTTTAGGCCTGAGGAATTTGGTATTTTTAGCTTGAAACAAAGTTGTCGGTTTAATATGAAAATCCGTAGGCCTGAATACAGCCTCAGAAGCCTGTGTCTGCACAGCAGCTCTGGACCCATCCAAGGTAGAGACATCTGCAGGTTACATAGCTGAAGAAGCACCTTGTGGCATACTGGACTCCGAATGGGTCTCAGCAGAGGCCTGCGAATATGTAGAAGTGGGTATCAGGGGCTGCAAAAGCCCCTCACTGAGTACCGGCGGTGACTAGCTTAACGGAAGCGTCGTTGGCAGTTTTGGACCTATGCGGTCTGTCTCTGTCTTTATCCTTATGTTTTTTCGGAAGATTAGTAGTCGGACGGCTTAACGAAGCCACTTTGGAGTATGGAGATCGAAAAAGAAAGTATTTAGCTACAAAAATAGCCCGGCAACGAATAGTTTGGGCGTTGAACAAGGCACAAAGCCGGCAGCGAGGGACGTTATGGTCTGGGCCTAAACAGGTGACGCAGTAAGAATGAAAATCTTTATGAGGTATTTGCTTTCCACAGGCAAGACAATTATTCATTTTTTCTGACATCGGTTACAGCAAGAAAAAAGGATCCCCAACGGGGTACTTATCTTTCTGAAGACTTCAGGTCTGAAACTCGAAAATGAAAATTTCAGGAGTCGGCCGGCCAGCATTTGCGAACTGCTTCTGCTTCGGGCACCGCACGGCAAGAAAGACTGATGTAATAGCGTCACAGCTGCATGTTCTATACCCCTGACAACCTGATGTCATGGAAGAAGCGACAGCATCAGACACAGAAATCCAAGACTCTTGTATTCAGGCCGGCTGACAGCTACCTGGAGGCAGATAAGCCAAATGTGATGACTGCAACAGTGAAACACGAAGAACATCTTGAAAAGTCAACAGGAGTTGATGCTGGGACCACAGAGATTTCAGATACCACTGTATCCTTCTCATGAAAGAGGTCTCATGAGAATCAAAGATGTCATAAGACCCAGAATCCTCAGGAACTGCCTTACTGAAACTAAGTTTAAGTGGAAAATCCCAGAAACAGATCTAAACACATATCTACTTTTTTCCTGTGGAAGAAAAATTGTGTGTATTGAGGTGTCCAGTGAGCAATGAAAAATAAAAAAACAGGAAAGACGTCTGAATATTCTCTTGAAATCACAGCCTATGTAAGAGATCTCACACCCAAGAGAGAGAGAGAGATTCCGGATATTTTTAAAAAGGCTCTGAAAAGATAAGCAAGTAGTCTAAATAAGAAAAATTGTAAATATCCTGCAGTGGGTTATCACACTAGCCAGACATTTTGTGAATAAAAGGGTATGGCAGACAACCAATAATGTGATCCAGACTCTCAAAAAATTAAGGAAAATATGAAATCTGGATAAAAAGGAATGTGATGATCTGCAACTTTTAAGTCTATTGTTACTAAGTATCTCAAATGAGGAAAAAAGGGCAATAAGTTGTGAAGTAATAGCATTTTGAAATCGGGCACTATCGCAAACCTATTTAGGAAGGAAAGGTATTGAACTAGACTACAAAAATCTTCTCTGTCACCAGAAATATTCTTGAATAAAATCCTTCTTCCTAACAGAAGCAGAGGAACAGCTTCCATCACCCCCTAAGACAGCATGCGTTGTAAAAATTGGTGTGTTGCTCTCCTACTTTGGACACAAGAGAAGAGTATTCGTGGGTTCTGTTCAAGCAGCTTTATTTTATACAAACATCACTATAGACGTTTATGACTTTAACTCAAGTAACTTATATACAATACAAACAACTGTGATCTTGCATGCTCTTACTGTGGCTGCCCTTACAAAACAGCACTAGGGAATGCACGTGTCTGGAATTTATACGTGCACGTATAGCCTTGACATGCTTCTTAAAGATACAGCACATGCCACTTGCATTCTGATCTAACATCCTCCCTCTTTGAGAACTAGATCATACACCGCTAGGACTCTATTTATAGTACAGAAATAAGAGGTAATTCTTAGTCATGCATTACACAATAATAAGCAGGCACATACAGCATATACAATCAAGTCCACTTTGCTGCATATTTCACACTAGGCTTTGATACTAGCCCATATCGTGTGACATAATACAGAGTTAAATTTAGCAACTGGAACAGTCTCTGCAAACTGTTTGACCTGTGGAACGTCTGCAACATTTTTTAGAATGGAATCAGAATTTTAACAGATTTTGGTATGGAAACAGTGTCTGATTCACTCTTAGATTTGAAGTCTGTACCACAGAAACAATGTTGTGATAGTGATAATGATTCTGGTACAGGAAGATGATGTTTACGGTTCCGCCTTATATTCCACACCCTTGGAGTCTATCAGGTAAAATCTTGGCTTGGCACAGATGCCTGTTATCTGTCCTATTCGACCAAAACCTTTCATTGTCTGGATTTGTACAATCTCTCCTTCCCTCAATGGATGAAGTAATCTGCTCAATCTGTCATAACTAGATTTCTGGATACTACACTTCTTAACTAATTGAGCCTTGACGGTTTTATTGTTCTTTGGTTTAGGCTTCAATAAACTGGAAGTAATGGGTAGCACAGTTCTAGTTTGCCTGGAAAATAATCTTTGAGCAGGTGAGCCAAGAATATCATCAAGGGGTATGTTTCTGAGATTAAGCAAATTCAAGAACACGTCGGTGTTGTCGTGCCTTGACCTTTCAAGTAACTGCTTTGCACACTGTACTGCATGTTCAGCTAGACCATTTGACTGAGGATTTTCAGGACTAGTAGAGACATGTACAAAGTCCCAGTCTTTTGCAAATTTCTGAAACAACTGGCTAGTAAATTGAGTAAAATTGTCAGGAAGAACTTTGTGTGGACTACCATTAACTGAAAAATGACGTTTCAACTTGTTAACAGCAGTGGATGTTAGGTTAGGTAGTAGATTAATCTCAAATCAATTCGTATAAGAGCCTACAAAAACCAAGTAGTGGCGAATCTTCCACTCAAAGATATCAGTTGCAACTGTTGACTAAGGTAGTTCAGGAACTGGAATTACCTGAAGTGGTTCTCTTTGCAAATGTGGTCTACTACTATTGCATACCGAACAGAAAAAGTACTTTATCAACGACTTTTGGTAATGAAAGCCAAAATACTAATTCTCTCGCTCTACTCTTAGTGGATGCGGAACCTGGGTGACCACGATGCAAAATCTGGATATATTCTTGTTGTAAGGAAGCAGGAACAACAATTTTAGGACCTTTAAAAATAAGGCCATCTTCCATCAACAATTCATCTCTGTAAGGAAAATAGATTTGCACTTCAGGTGATGCACTAGATTGCTTTCATGGCCACCCAACATTAATGCAATGATTAGGCTTCTGCAAAATTGGATCAGTGTGAGTATGATCTCTCAACTCATCAAGTCTAGTGGTAGACAAATTATGCACGGACATCACATCGTCAATATTCTCTGTGTGAAGCTGTTCTGTCATATTTCTGGGCGATCTGGATAAGGTATCCGCTAGACAGAGCGATTTACCTTTCATGTAGACCATTTTGAAATTGTACTTTTGCAATTTCAGCATCATTCTTTGCATCTTGCTGGAGCAGAATGCATAGGCTTCTTTATAGTAACTAGAGGTTGGTGGTCAGTTTCAATCTGAATAGTTCAACCATAAATATAATTGTGAAAATTAGAACATGCAAATAGTATTACCAAAAGGACAGTCAATCTGAGCATACTGCATCTCAGTTTGGGTTAGTATTCTAGATGCATAGGCTACTGGTCTGCCCTCGAAGTATAACTGCAACAAGACCAAATTTTGAAGCATCACAGGAAAGCGTAACTGGCTTGTTCATATCATAGTATCTTAAGGTAGGTGGGGTGGCAATTTTCTGCTTAAGGTCTTCAAATGCCTTCTGGTGCTGTTCCAATCATGATACACAACAAAAAGAGCTCTTACCACATAGATAAAGCAAGTGTCACCCAAAAAGGTTCAAATTGTACAAAAATAGTGACACAAGCACCACGATGTTCAATAAAACTGAATTTATTGACAATGCGCTAGAAAAAATACTTTCACTCTCAAGGCTTCCTCGGGCAGAAAACTGCACATAGGTTTCAACACAATTTAAACAGAATCAAATTCATATCATGTGACTTCCATTAAATACAATTAAAGGCACATATATAAAAACAATAAACAATATAAAACAACAACATAAACAAATTATAATTTATTTCTTATGTCCTTCAGAAGTGGTTTTAAGCTAAAATAATCATTTAATCCAGGGTATTGATAAGCCTTAAAACGTAATATCCATTTATTCTCTGACAGTTGTGTATAGTTAGGTAAATTATCCCCTCTAATAGATTTATTAATGTTTTGTAAAATAAAAAAGTTAAATATATGTGTGTCATCTGTACTTTTTATATGTCGATATAATGCATTAGTTTCTAACTTTCTTCTGATTTCTGAAAGAAGTTCACATATGCGGTTCTTTAATTTCCTGTTACTTTTACCTATATAGAATGCAGTACATTGGGAGCATTTAGCCATATATACATATATATTACATCTGTAGTACTGCAGGCACCATAAGTTCTTAAATGAAATATTTTTGATGTTACAGGATGAATGAAACTTGTCCCTGTATAAATATATTTATAAAAAGACAATTATAAATTTTTGTGTGCCCTTTTTACCTGATGTACTATATATATATATATATATATTATAGTGCTGCTGCTCCTTATAACTGATGTTTCAAGTTGGTTTGATTTTTATGCCCAAAGGATAAATGTTCCAAAGATATATCCTTAAAGGCTGTTACAAGTTTTACCATCTTCCAGTGCTTCTTTATATTATTTTGTATTTTATTGGTATTTACATCATATGGCAAAATGCATCTAAATGTGCTAATTTTATCTGTAGTTCTTCTAACTCGAGATCTTTTCTTATATTGTTGAGTGTGAACTTCTGAAAAAAATAGGATATATGTTATTGCTATCAATTTCTTGCTTTAAGTCTGTAGTTAATTTAGTAACCATATTTTTTGTATATCCCTTATCTAAACAATCTGTAGTGATAGCATGTAATTGTGTATCCATTAAATCTTTATTGGTGTTTAAACGAATAACACATTTAGTTTGATTTTTAACCATACTTGTAAAAATGTGTGGAGGGTGCATACTACCTCTATGGAGATAGGTATTTTTCTTGACAGATTTCCTGAATAAAGTAGTACCTATTGTCCCATCTAGTTTAAAAATTTTAATATCAAGAAATTCTATACTTGTATAGTTAAAATTACATTTAAACCGTAAAAAATGTACTAGTAGAATGTAAATAATTAATACATTCATCAAAAACTGATATAGGTGCATCCCAAATAAGAAAAAGGTCATCAACAAACCTTTTATAAAATAAAATATGGTTACTAAATGTATTATTTGCACTACCTAATACATATTTAATTTCCCAGTTATTAACAACTAGATTGGCATAACTATTAGCCATGGGTGTACCCATGGCTACCCCTTTATGTTGTTTATATATCACATTCTGAAATACAAAAACGTTATTCAATATTAAATCTATCAAAGCACAAATAGCTTCTGTTTCCATAGAATTAAATATCGAAAAAGTTGTAATATAATCCCTTAAATAATCAATTCCAACATCATTTGGAATAGATGTAAAAAGACTATCCACGTCGAAGGTAACAAAATAGCAGTTAGAAATATCATGTTCATCAGACCAGATATACAATTGCTCTAAAAAATCAGGTGCATCTTTTATAATAGTAGTAGAACAACTTACGAGCCTTCTTCAATTGTAATTCTACATATTTACATAGAGGCTCAGTGATCCAACCTGATGCAGAAACAATAGGTCATTGGGGGGGTAAGGTATTTGTGTAATTTGGGAATACCATAAATAAAAGGAATTTTTGGATACATGACATGGAAATATTGTAAAACTTCTAAAGAAATCTGATTGTTTAAATGCATATCATATACACATGCCTTTTCATTTTGAATATTTTTTTTTATTTTACATTTGTTGACTGGGATAGTCCGACTGGATACATGTCCATTTTCAGCGGAGGCCCGGGGAGAAAAGCTCCAAGGGTAAGCAGATACAGCATTACATAATACCAGCATTACATATTACAAATAGACTATTTACAGAGATTACATAAGTAAGCAAGTTCCACAGGTTAGAGTTAATCTCGAGCGTAAGTCAGGACTAAATTAAATTACACAGTAAGATGGTTAACAGATTTTTACTCATTCTAGAGAGAGTTAGCCAGGCTTGATACAGTGACATAGCCAGTTAAGTGACAAATGTTGTTTGAGTCTAGTTTTAAACTGACCTAAGGTGGAAAGTAAGGTAATATCAGCTGGAATAAAGCTCCAGGATCTACTTACAGAGTTTGCAATGAGAGAGTCACCGGCTATGTTATTAATTTTGCTAGTCTGAATTAGTAGTTTGTTAGAGGATCAAAGAGGTCTAGGATTGTTATAGGGGGTGATAATATTTTTAAGTGCAGGACTATTGTCCGGATTATAGAGGATTTTATAGGCCATAATCAGTTGGTTATACTGGATTAGGCTGGGTAGTTCAAGCCACCCAAGCTGGTTTAGATTGATGCAATGATGTGTCCTAAATGGCAGCCCAGTGGCAAACCTGGCAATGTGGTTGTAGCAAGCTGAGAGTTTAAGGACAGTCTTGTTTAACTTCAAGAGTAGAGGGGATGCATACAGAAGGGTTGAAAGAAGGTGAGAGCGAGCTATGGCAATTTTAGCTGGAGGGGTTAGGAAGGCTTTTATTCTGTAAAGTGACCCTAGTTTTTTACTGATGGTTTTGATAGTTTGGTTAACATGTAGGTCAAATTTTAGATTATTATCTATGATGACACCTAATAGTTTTGTAGAGGGGTCAGGGGAGATTATTGTGCCATCATTTGAATTTATGGTAAAGGTGAAAGCGGTAGACCTACGTGTTGGTGAAAATAACAGCATTTTAGTTTTTTGGGGATTTAGGATCAGACGATGTTCAGAAAGCCAGTTTTCTATTGTATTAAAGGTGGTCTGGGTAGCTGACCATAACTCTATTGGAGATGTGGCCGAGCAAATCAGAGTAGAGTCATCAGCATACTGGATACAGCTGACTTTTGGGATGACAGTATAAAGGTTGTTAATGAAGATGAACAGCAAGGGCCCTAGTATAGAGCCTTGGGGTACTCCAAGGGTGTTGGGTAGAAGGTTAGAGAGTTTGTTCTGCCAGAGGACAGCCTGCTGTCGACCATTCAGGTAGGATTGGAACCATTGAAGGGCTCTAGTATCTAGACAGAATGTTTGCAGGGTGTGGATTAAAAGTTGGTGATCAACCATATCGAATGCCTTGGAAAGATCCAAGAAGAGGGTTGCGGATATATAATTATTGTTACGATTATGGTTTATGGTGTTGGTAAAGACTAGGAGGGCTGAAGTAGTGCTGTGATGAGGATGGAAGCCATGCTGAGTGTCTGCCATAAGGTGATTCTGGATTAGGTGGTGCATGAGTTGTCTATGAATACATTTTTCCATAATCTTTGCAAGTGGAGAGAGTATAGCTATTGGCCTATAATTGGAGAATTCAGTAGAGTTGCCTCTTTGTGAAGTGGGATTACATAGGATATTTTCCAGATGGTGGGAATTTTAGCTTCTACTATGGTTCGACTGATTAGTATTGAGAGGGGGTACGCAATGGCATCAGCTGATTTTTGTAGGTACTTGGCAGGGAGTTGATCAGCAGAAAGTGTAGTGGGTTTTAATTTTTTGATCAAGGTACGGATAAGTGAAGTGGCAACTGGTTGGAAGATAAATACGACTAAGTGTCTAGGGGTGCTACTCTCAGGACCAGGGGAGCTAGGAGGTAGTTGGCTAGCTAGGGCTTGAATTGTCTCAGTAAAGAATCTGTTAAAACTGTCAGAAACGTCTTCAGGGGTTTTTATCAATAGTAGCAGCAGGGATTGGGGTTGAAGTTTGTCCAGGATGTAGTAGATTATTTAAACCTGCCCAAAACTTCTGAGGGTTATTTTGATTTACTGTCTGTAAATTTCAGTAGTATTGTTTTTTGTCTTGCAAAATGGATTTTTTACTTTTCTTCTTGGATTGCCTGTATTTAATGTGATCTTGGGGGTCTTTAGAAGAATGCCATAAAGCCCATGCTTTGTTTCTAAGGGTAATTTTGAGTTTAGACTCTTTAGAAAGCCATGGCGCAGTTTTTGCCTTTGTTCTCTTTGAACGAACAGGTGCATGCAAATCAAGGATCCAAGTATGCTACTGCTTCCTCTAAAGGGAGGTGTTTCAGAATAGACCAATTACATGAGTTTAGTTCTTGTTGAAATTTGGCAAGGTCAAAGTTTATATTGTTTCTAACCTTTCTGAGTAAGGGTTGTTGGGAATTAATGGCTTTGTGCTTAATTACATATGTGAGAAGGTGATCGCTTAGGCCATCAGGGAGGGTACCAGAGGTGTACAGTTGGGGGTGATTATGAGTACCCAGTCAAGTATGCTTTCTTTTTGGTTGGGTTTACCTATCCTGGTAGGGGTGGATATGATTTGTGTAAATGCATGCAGGTCAATATGGGTGGTTGGGGATTCTGAGGAACAGGTGCCCCAGTCTATGTTAAAGTCTCCAAGTAGTAGGGTTTCTTGGGGGTAGTGACATGATAGCCAGTGCAGGATATCTTCAAGTGTAGATATATTGTTACCTGGAGGTATGTATATGCAGATGATATTAATGCATTTATTTTTATTAAGTTGCAATTTGGTGGCAAGAATCTCTGAGTTATTAATCTGAGGTGGTTGTATTACATCTATGGTGACATTCAACTCAGATTTATAGAGTACAGCTACCCCACCCCCCTTCCTCGAAGCACGATCCAGCCTGTGTATGTTGTACCCAGGTGGTAACACTTCATTGTCTGTAGTGTTAGGTTTTAACCAGGTTTCAGATAAACAGAGAATCTCAGGGGAGTGGACATCCAGAAGTGCATGCAATTCATGTACCTTGTTATTAATGCTTCTACTATTTGAGATGACAGGCTAGGAGAGAGTTAAGTTGGCCTATTAATTGTAGGTTTGTAGCTTAGATTGCAAGTAGAGGGGGTATGTATATCTGAAGTGGGTGGGCCAGGGTTGGGGTGAATATCACCACCAAGTATTAGGTTAAATCTATACTTGACGATGAACTTCAGGAATTTGTTTATTAGTTTGTGGTAGTGTTTGGATCTAGAGCTAATGTGCCTGGGGTTGAGATGTTGATAGACTGAACAAGATGTGGGATAGGACCTGGTACTGTAAAAGTATGGTTGAAGGTGGGAGGATTTACAGCTGGGGTGATAGTATGGCCTTTTGGGACCTGAAATCCAGTGAGAAACTGGTTTTCATACAAGGTAAGGAGGTATGATGCGAACAAGAGGGGTAGCAAAGAGTAGTATATCATTATCTGTGATCAGCTGGTAAGTTAAGGAACTATTTTACCTGGTGATGCAACACCAGAAGATAGAGTGGTGAGGGAAAGGTACTGGAAGGGGGATGGGAGAATGCCAGAAGAAAGCTAATAGGTGCTACTGAAATGTAGGTAGAAGAATGGGGGAGTGGGAGGAATTATCCCAGATGAAAGCAGATAGGATCTAGAAAGTGGGGGAATGGTTATAGTACTATAAATTTAGAAGTACTGGGAGCGGGAGGGAATTGGGGGCAGGGAGAGGAGCAAAGAGAGCCTGAGCACAGCGAGGGCGAACGTAGCGGGGCTATTGCAGTTTACAAGGTTTCCTAAGGTGTCCTAAAGCTATAAGGTAAGTATTATAGTTCTTAATGTAAGAGTCGTTTACTTAAATTACAGGGGAAGGAGGCAAACACTCAAGTAGAAAAAGAGCCCTACAGCTGACCAAAATGGTGACCTCCTTAATTACAGAGCACTGTAAGTGAAAGCTTAACAAATGCTTTTTGTGTGCAAATTACTCTGCTTAAATGCTGAGAGAAACTGTTTGCAGTCCTGTAGACTCCGTTTTGTAGGGAACTGTGGAGTTCAACTAGGAAAAGAGAAAAGCAGAGATTCTACGGTAAGCATGAAGGCAACAACAGGCAGTTATTTTATAATAATATATTCAGAAAGGCTTGATGGTGGGAAAGTAAAGTAGCATACTTCAGAATGAACTAAGATTTATAGCTAAGAAACCTAAACAAGAGAGCAATGCAGTAAACAAACACTTGCCAGATTTTAAAGATATACCAGAAAAACTAAATCAATTGTTCACAATTGCACAACTGAAAAATTGTCAGTAAAAGCACTTCAGGTATAGCTAGCCCAGGTTATTCAAGTCATAAAAGCACTTCTTCAAGGTGTGTGTGCAATTAACACATGCAGCAAATAGGAGCTCTGATTATACACTTTCTCTAGGTACAGTTTCAGTTTAAACACAAATATTACCACAGAAATTCAGTAAAGTCACTAGCTACTTATAGAGTCTCTGCAATAAAATAGAGCAGTCTGTGTAGAATCAGAATTTAGCAGCAGGTCATTCATTCAGTTACACAAAAAAACAGTAAAAGATCCATACAATGAAGAAACTTACACTGAGTCACACCAGGTCAGCCAAGGGGGGAAGAGAGAGAGGGAAATCATAAGCACCTAGATTTGAAAATGATGCCTGTACTGAATTGCAGAAGTTTAACCTGTTTGAGGAAAGAGGGGGTGGGGGAAAAGAGAAGGATGTAGGAGTGGTTACAGGGAATACCCTGATTGACTCAAGACACCACACCAGAGGTAAGCTGAATGTAAGGGCCTAAAATCTGCACTCAGCACTATAATGTTATTTGCACTCAGTACTTTAATTTTAATGTTACTTGCACTCAGCACTGTCATTTCACTTATACTTAGCAGGAAAGACAGACCGATAGTATACAATTTTGGGAATTTTTACAAGGGTTACTTGTTCAAATGTCAGGCTATTGCAGTTTACAAGGTTTCCTAAGGTGTCTTAAAGCTATAAGGTAAGTATTACAGTTCTTAATGTAAGAGTCAGTTTACTTAAGTTACAGGGGAAGGAGGCAAACACTCAAGTAGAAAAAGAGCCCTATGGCTGACCAAATGGTGACCTGCTTAATTACACAGCACTGTAAGTGAAAGCTTAACAAGTGCTTTTTGTGTGCAACCTACTCTGCTTAAATGCTCAGAGAAACTGTTTGCAGTCCTGTAGACTCCGTTTTGTAGGGAACTGTAGAGTTCAATCTGCTTAAATGCTGACAGAAACTGTTTGCAGTCCCGTAGACTCTGTTTTGTAGGAAACTGTAGAGTTCAAACTGAGTCACACCAGGTCAGCCAAGGGAACCAGAGAAGAATTATGTAATCTAAAATGAGTCAGCAGTGATGTATTACTAATTTAAGAGATCTGAGAGAGAAAGAGAATTAGAGCATTTTGGATTTTGTCTGAAGAACATCCACTCACCAGTACTCTGCCTTTGTTCTGTATGCAAGTAGGATCTTAGACTTAAGTGTTTCTCTTAGAAATAGGTAGAAAATAGTACATTTGGTCTAGCTGCTTTCTATACTTAAGCCAGACTATTCTACAGTACTATTTTAAGCATTTTCTTGTGATCTCTGAACTCCTGACTAGCACTGTGTTGAATTGTGGAGATTTGTCTTGTGTTTTTATTTATTTATTATTAAATAGTTTTAAACCTTTCAACTGTGGCTGTGTTGTGTAGAGATAATTTAAGCTATACAGTACATTGCATGTGTATAGTGATAATGTACACAGCCACTCCAATAAGCCTTCAAAGTTCTGGTCACACTTACTAATCGGATGATAATATTGCACAGTAAAATTGGACACCCTATGGGAAGGGCCTTATTGGTAGCTGATAAACAGTGGTTGGTGGGAGCTGGTACTACCTTATAGACTGGCAGCAAGGGGCATAGCTGAAGAACCTGTGCCAGCCTTCCCCAGGAGTGCCTGTGTGTTTATATACAACTCATATCTTAAAGTGTGTGTGTGTGTGTGTGTGTGTGTGTGTGTGTGTGTGTGTGTGTGTGTGTGTGTGTGTGTGTGCGCGCGCGCGCGTCAGCTACCTGGGCAGGGATACGAAACACTGGTTGGACAGAGAAGGTGCTGGAGGTGTTAGCGTGATCACTAGGCTGAGATCTGTACCTATAGCTGTGCCAGTGGGGAGTCTTACTGGGGATCTGGGGAGAAAGGGAGAAACCAGACCCTGGACTGACTGTGATCTCTGTGTGCTCTTAAGGGAAATTGTACTTTACGGTGTGTGTACTTGTTATCCCTCCCAATGTGCACGCTCATTACTGCTGCTAGTGGTAAGGATTGAGGCTCCTTGATTACTGGGCCAGTGCATGGGCATCACAACTTAAATGATGGACTTCTTTAGCAAAAGAAAGCAGATTCACTCTTAAGCTATCTTTGAGACCTAATAAAGACTGCACTGGTCTTTGGACTACATAGAATAACAAGTTGTAGACGTTCTTGGCCAAATAACATGAAAGCATCACTGAACCTTCGGTCTGAATATCTTCAACTTCATAAGCAACAAGTCTCGCACTATTGATTACACTGAGTTGTCCGTTAGTTCTCACTTGAGAAAAGATGTCTGCTAATATAACATTACACTTTGAACCAGTGTCTGTTTTAAGCTTTGTGGATTTTCCATTAATCCAGACAGTACAAAACACTGCTTCTTGTTAATAAATTTACTGCATCAATTCTTTCATCAAGCACTGATACACCATCTACATAGAATGCTGTCTTCTTAGGCTCTAGTTGATCAACTTGCTTCTTTGGGTGACCTTTCTTTACAAATGTGTGAGGCTTACTTAAGTTACAAAACTTTTGGAAGTGGTTCCATTTTTTACACTTGTAGCACTACTGACCAAATACTAAACACGTCTCTCTTTTAGACTCATGATTTGCACCACAATTGCGACAGTTAATACAGCTAGACTTGGGTTTTTGCTGATTCATGCTTATACTGTACTGAGTTGGAGTGCGCTCCTTTCCTAGAACTTACTGGAAAGCTACATAGTTTCTTTGGAAAAACCAGCAGGGGTTGTGGCTGCCATGTGCTTGGGCAAACTTCTGTACGTCACGCATTGCATACTATCTACATTTGCTCTGAAGCCAAACGAAAACATGCTCTTGTCAATAGTGAGCATACTTGTGGGTTTTTCTGTCACCTCGTGGATTTGACAAATCTCTATGGCTTTACTCAATGTTAAATCACTGTCACGAAGTAAAATCTTTCTCAAAGCAGCATTGTTAACACCACACACAAGCCTGTCCTTTATCAGCTCATCTTTTATGTCACCAGACACATTTTAGCTTTGTTTCTCAGGTCAGTTATACAAGCTGAAAATGCTTCCCCTGGTTTCTGATCTCTCGTGCAAAACAAATGTCTCTCTAATGTAATATTTGTCTGGGGGTTACACATTTCTCTGAACTTGCGCTTCAAACACTCTTGGTCTTCTCTCGATTCAGCCTGTACAACAACATGGCGGGTTTCACCTTCTTCATATACTGCAGTTGCATACACAAATGAATGCTCTCTTTCTATGGCCTCTGACTCAGCTAGGTTTAGCAGAATGAATGCCCTGGTGCACGCATCTCTATCTGCATAAGCTGCATGTATAAAAATATTGTACTCTTACTGAAATATTCTCCAATTCTCAGCAATATTCTGATCAAATACAAGTGGTAGGGGGCTTTCAAAATCCATCTGTCATATTAACACATACCAGCAAAGGGTTTTGCAAATAAGCACAAATATACACTCGTGCACATGCCAGAAACTTATACCAGTATTTGTAACTTTGTCCAATGCCTTTGTACATCTGAATTTATACCTTTTGGGCTTTTCGGAATAATGCTAATGAACAAACTTGTAGCACCTATGAATAATTGGACTTTGTGAAATAAACTTCTTGGGCGCATTAACACTCTTGAAAAATGCTAAAGTCATTTATCACCATTTTGCTAAAGCCATTTGTCATCACTTTAAGAAACATCTCAAACAACTTTACGATGCAAGTGAAATAAACTCTCCGGCTCTGTAATACTCTTGTAATATCATTTTGCAATAAATCACCTCTTAGTGAAAGAAACGTTATCAAATAACTGCACAATGCAAATAAACTGGACCTCTCTTGCCTAAAACTCAATAACGTTTTGATGTAGTTGTACTTTGCAAATAACTGCATAGAGCACACTGAAATGTCCCCAAAATGGTGGTACCTTGCTAGGCAACTCTTTACACTGCGGGAAACACTCTGTAATGGCAACACTTTGCGAATAGACGCACCCAGCACAAGATACTTTTCAAAATGATTATACTTCGACAGTGTTTCACAAAATAGTTGCACTTTGCACACAATAAACTCTATGAAATACATGCACAGTAATAAGCACACACTTTGAGCATTTTTACACACTTTGAGACACTACGTCCCATCCAAGCTGCTGCTTTTCATTTGTATTCAACCTGTGAGATACAGATCCGGGACAGCTCTGACTCGGCCGCATTTCTTAGCACTGGATCCTAGCTGCTCCCCTACCCATAATGCCCTTGTCTCCTTCCTCCCTCAGATCGAGTTTGCTGCCAACCATAGCATCCCAACCAGACCTAACGCCTTACCCGTTGGCCAAAAACATCCAAAGAGCACCATAGGAAAGCACAAGTTATGCCAAAGTAAAGGCTGTGCCTTTTCCAGCCAGTCAACCACACAGCCCATGTAAGGTAGGGGGAAGGAGGGAGGGATGGTTGAAAACAAATGAAAAGCAATAACTCAGATGGAATGTTATGGTGAGTGCGTAACTTCTTTATCTAAAGTTGTTATTTTCATTTGCTCTTCAACCTGTGGGACAAAGTCCCCAGCTACCAAACTCCTGGGAGGCCCTTATGGAAGGAATTTCCGAAGCACAGTGGAGCCAAAGGATGGCCTGCTTCTTGATAGAAGATTCAGCTTGTAGTGGGAGATGAAAGTATGCGAAGATGCCTAAGTAGCCGCAGAGCAAATGTCAAAGAAACTCTAGACCAAAAGGCAGCTGAGGTAGTCACAGACCTAGTAGAATGTGCCTTGACGACCTACTTGACCTGGTGGAGATAATCCTTTGGCTGAATATGCCAGAACTGTGCAATGAGAGATCTAATGAGCAATGGTGACCTTCGATACCAGTCTCCCTAAATAGGGCTTAGAGTAGGAAACAAAGAGCTGATCAGACTTATGAAAGAACTTTGTTCTGTGCAAGTAAAAATGTAATTGCCTATGAGAGTCCAACAGGTGCAATTTATACTTTCCCTTATTCTGAAAATTCGGAAAGAAAGCAGGGAGACTGATTCCGAAGCCACGTTTGGAAGTTAAGAATGATTAGTACATAACACCCTGTCTATATGAGAAGAACATATAAAGAGGCTTAACCAATAAGGCTTGGAGCTCCGATACTCTTTTGGCTGAAGTAATGGCAATCAGGAAGACTGTCTTCCAAGACAAGAACTGCAGATCCACCGAAGCTGCGGGTTCAAAGGGGGAAGAAACTAAGGCTTAAAGGAACAGAGTAAGACCTCAAGCCAGCGTTGGGTCCTTTATTGGAGGCCTAAGTGGAAAGGTACCTTTCAAAAAGGCTTTACAAAGCTTAGAAGAAGCCTGGGAAAGCTGCAATATCTCCTACATGAAAGTTAGATAGAGCTGCCAGTTGAACTTTAACCATAGAAAAGCTGGCACCCTGTTGAAAAATACCTGCCAGAAACTCTAAGACAGCTGGAACTGGGGCAGTAAAGGAATCCAAGTCACACAGACGCCCAAATCGAAAAACGTTTCCACTTACTACAATAAACCTTCCTAGTGGAAGATTATGAGCTGCTACCAATATCTTCTTAAGTGCAGAAGATAGCCCGGGAGTCCTAACTATCAGAGGAACTGGAGCAGCCAAGCAGTAAGCTTCAAAGTGCCCTGATCTGGGTGCGGAATCCCTGAGGGATGAGAAATCGGATCCAGAACTGAAACCAATGTCCAGGGAGGACACACTTCATGAGACCACAGAGAAGGGAACCATACTTGGCGAGGCCAGAATGGAGCAAGGAGGATGACTGAGCTCCTCAGCCACTGAATTTTCTGAAGGAACTTTGGAATCAGGGGAAGTGCAGGATAAGCATACAGAAAACCGGAGGGTCAAGCATAAACCAGAGCATCTGGGGGGCCTCACCTGTGGGGGATTCAGAGCAAAATACTCGCTGCACTTCCTATTGGAAGGAGAGGGAAATAGATCGCAGCAAGGCTGACCCCACTTTAGAAAGATCCGTTTCGCTACTGAAGGGTTCAGAGACCACTTGTAAGGCATCAGGATAGACCTGCTGAGCCTGTCCGCTAGAATGTTGGACCTCCCCGGAATGTGCACTGCCACCAGAAATGGCCGGTGGAGACTGCCCACTCCCACACTCTCATGGCTTCGCGAGAAAGGGGATAAGACCTGGTTCCCCCCTGTTTGTTGATGTACTAGACTACAAACATGTCTGTCTGGATAGCAACAACTCAGATGTAATGTTATGGTGAACACACAAATTCTTTATCTGAAGTTGTTGTTTTCATTTGCTTTTCAACCTGTGGGACAGAGTCCCCAGCTACCAAACTCCTGGGAGGCCCTCATGGAAGGACATTCTGCAGCACAGTAGAGCCAAAGGATGCCCTGCTTCTTGACAGAAGATCCAACTTCGCCAATAGAACTGCCCTCATCTCCACGACACCGATATGCAAATGGGTCTCCAGGGAAGACTACATGCTTTGGACTGCCCTTCCCAAGCAATGCACCCCCCATGCGAGTAAGGAGGTGTCCATGGTCACCGTGGTCAGTGGGGTAGGAAGAATAAATAGGTGACCCCGATGAAGGTCCGGGGATTGAATCCACCAGAGAAGAGAATCCCTGCAGGCTTGAAATAAGCAAACGGGATGGGATAATGTTAGATCAAGAATTGACCACAGGACCACTAGAGTCCACTGGAGCACCCTCATGTGAAACCGAGCCATGGGAATAAGGGTGATCATGGCCACCATGGACACCAACACCCGTAGGACAGATTCCGCTGGGGGAAATTGAGCTTAAAGAACGCACAAGACATGATGCTTGAGGGATTGAACTCTGACTGGAGTTGAAAAAACCTTGGTCTGAAAGGTGTCTGTCTGAGCTCCAATAAAACAGGGACTTGTTGAGATTTAAGGTGAAGTCAAACTGATGGGTGTTCTGGAGAAAGAAATCCTTGGTTTGCCAGACGATGCCTGGAGGGAATGGAAAGGAGCCAATCTTCCAGGTAGGGAAAGACCTGGAAACCCTTGTAGCCGCAGGTGATCTAACACCATCGCCATCACTTTGGTAAACACCTGGGGGCCTGTGGTGAGACTAAAGGGGAGTGGTCTAAACTGATGAGTGGCTCCCAGTTGGAAGAGGAGGAACATCCAGGAGCACCTGCTCATCTTGATGTTGTTTATCCGCAGAAACGGCAGGATAAATTGGAGTATGACCATCCGGAATTTCATCTTGGCAACTGAAAGGTCTAGAGTTGAAAGATGCAGGATTGCTCTTAAGTCTCCCGTTTTCTTTGGCACTAAATAGAACCTGGAATAGATGCCTAATTCAGACTGGTCTGGGGGGACGGCATGGATGACTCGCTTTTCGAGCAGCTTGGAAATTTCCACTGCTGCATCCTCCCCTTTGCGTGGGCAGAACGTCAGGGAGGTGTTTGGGAGGGAGTGGTATTTGAGTGAAGAGAACTGAATACCCTCTGCATATTTTGCAACACCCAACGATCGTCTGTGATAGACTCCCAGGCTGTTGGGTGTAGCGAGAGCTGACCCCCCCTGACTGCCTCCAGAGATGAGCAGCCGGGCAAACACTTTAGGGCTGCTGCGTGGGACTGTCCGGAAAGGAATCCCAAAGAACCTTGGTTCCTTGGACCCAGTCTGCCGTGAGGGCGGCATTTGTCAAATCTCTCTCTGCCTCTAGGGGAAGGCGAGTCCTGAGCGTCTTGGGAATAAACCTGAGACTTTCAGAATCATATCTTCTTCACCACTCGGTGATGCCTGGAAAAGGTTCGCTGAGGGGTTGAGAAGCGGATTCTGATGGCAGACAAGGTCTTCCTGAACTTCTCACTCTGGATCAATGTGTCGCGTACTGTCTTTCCAAAGAGAGTGAAACCTTTGTACAGGGGAATTCGTAAAAGATGCCTTAAAGGCTCCAAAAGGCTGCTCTAGTGAAGCCTTCGGTAGCATGTGATAGGAGCCACATAGAGATATTGGAGATGGAGGTGAGAGTGGCCATCCAGGAGCAAAAAACCTTTTCCTCTGCAGAGATGGTCCCTGAGGCAGACTCAGTGACCTCCTTGATCAGGTCTCGCTGAAGCCTGACCACATATGCTATGTAGTTCAGCGTATGTACAAAGAACGTCGCTGAAGGGTAGACCCGCTTCCCAAAAACAGTCCATGGTCCTAGACTCTCAGTCCGGCGGATGGACCATGGAGCTCTCTTGAGCAAGCTCCTCCTTGGTGGCTGCTGCCATCATCATGGCATCAACCGGGAATTCCTTCGACCAGTGCAGTTTGTCTGATGGGGCACTGAGGATTTTATCAGGGCATCTGGGACAGGCCCCATTGTGTCGAGCTCCTTCCATTCCCGAGATACAATGAGATCCATCAGGGGATCCATGGGAGGGGACACCCAGGAGGGTAGAGCATACTGTGCCAAATGCCTTCAGGAACACAGACTCATCAGTGTTGGGTTTTTGGATAGACCACCCACCACACTGGCAAAAGATCTCCATGATGTCTCCAAAGGAGACATCATCTGGGGGTGACAGAGGGGAATCCCTCCCCTTCCTCCAAGTTAGTGTCCTCCGTGAGAGACTGTGGCGGAGAGTTTATGTGTCTCCTTTTACACGTGTTTCCGAGGAGTCTCCTCGAGGGGGAGGTTCTGGGAAGGACTCGAAAACTTCAGGCTGTTCCCCTGGGGGAACTCCCTGGGGTGGAGAGGAAACAAGCTGTCCCTGAGGGGGCAGAATAGCAGAATCTAGACCAGACAAAGTGGGAGTGAGAACGCACTCTGAGGCCGAAAGCGTCAAGGGTCTCGATGGAACCAAAAGGACCTTCTCCACCACATCAAAGGCAGAAGGAGAACGAACTCCTGGGGCTTGGACCATGACTGGGTCCGTAATCCTCTGAGTCAATGGGGGAGCCGGAGCCTTAACCTCCAGGCGCCGAGACTCCGAGTGGATGGCCCGGCTCCAAAAAAACAAGGAGCTGACACCACCCCTTCGGATCCAGCGTTACAGCTGACAGAGCCAGATGGCTCAGAGCTGGTTGGACCTGACATACTCAGGGCAATGGTCAGCATTGAGCGTCGACCCATCAACACTGAAGGACCCTGGACCCAAGGACTCTGAAGCTGGGGGTCGGACTGGAGAAGGAGCGACTGGCAAAAAATGGACTGCATGCCCCCAGCCCTGGAGGGGGAGGTGGCAGGCAAGGCACCAAATGTGAATCGGAGTACGAATAAACCTCCATATCAACTTGTCCAATTCGGCTTCAGAAAAGTTGCAGGTGGACATGGTGGAGGAGACCACAGACACCGGCCTAGAGAGACGGTGGGGAAAGTCTGACACTGGGGAACTGTCCCGAGAAACCTCTGGCTCTGAGGAGAACCAAGAAGAACGGAGCTGAGGGGAGCCCTAGCTGGGATTCCGGTGAGATTTCACCTGGGGCTCGGCCGAAGCGTGGTCAGAAAAAGATGGAAATGGGAATTCAAAAAAAAAAAAAAACTTAGAACCTATGCCTAAACGCAAGGGTAGAGGAAAGTGAAAGGGGTGAAAAAAGAAAATAGGAAGGATTCAAAAAGATAGAATTAATGCACAAATTTCACTAACCGAAAGCCTGGAGCAATGGAATATGATGCTAGCGATATGGGCGGCAAGAGAGATCTGAGAGGAGTTGGGAGAAAGGGGCATTATAGGTAGGGGAGGAGCTTGGACCCGATGATGGAAAATGTGGCTGCGTTGGATCCGTCCTGGATCTGTGTCCCACAGGTTGAAGAGACAAAGACAGAAATGGGGATTCAGGCTTTTTGGGAAGAATAAGGGACTGCCAGGGTGGGGTGGTAGATAAAGTTCCTCATATAGTCATTATGTCTTAGTGGACTGCCCTTTGTTCAGGGAGGTTGCTGTTCATTTTTTGCAACCTCCCTGCCATTGCCTTTGAAATATGTGCTTAACCAGCATTTTGCTGGGACTGTTTATTTTGCTTTTTGTCAAAGTTAGATGAGAGAGTGAAGAATCCCTTGGAAGACTTAGAGAAAAAAAGGTGAAACATCTAATAAATTCCTTAAATCAGTTTTACTCTCTCATCAAACCTTCCAATGACTTCTGTAGCAAACTTCCAAAAAACTAGATCTCTATAAAACTTGAGAATTCAATAATTCACTCTTGATATCCTCTGGGAGGTTCTGTGAATGCATCCAGACCATCCCCAAAGCAGTTCCAGTGGAAGCAGCCCTAGAGGTGACATCTACAGAGCAATATGTACATTTCAAGCAAGGAATAGCACTTTTGAGAAACAGAAGAAACTAAATTAAACAAAGCAGGCTTCTCCTCACAGGAAGAAATTGATGCAAAAACATTCCTCATACTTTCACAATTAGCCAGGATAAACTTTAACATACTGGCATGACAACAGAGAATTTTAAAAACTAAAGTTGCAGAGCATACACTTTTTTCCCCAAATGTGTCAAAAGTCTTCCTATTCTTGCCAGAAGGGGATGGATAAGTATTAACAAAATGTTTAGCGACAGATGGATTCACTAAAGCAATAGCTACTGGTTCAGGTATAGGATTAGTGTATAAAACAAGAACAGGCTGACTATCACGGAAATTGCAGGCTGTAACAAAAACACCCTCCAAGGCAGACAGCACTAGAAGAATACGTGAAGGTTCTGGAAAGTATAGTAATAACAAAGCATATTACTTTGAGGGACTGAGAAAACTGTTTTCCCACTGAAAAAAAAAAATCATCATGGAAACCAACTCAAACGAAAGAGAATCCTTCATATGGACTATCAAATACCGCAACCACCTGAGAATTTCACTCAGAAATCTGTGGAGGCAAAACTGCTTCTGCCCTTCACATTCCCCCACAGGTTCAATCTCTTGACTGTCTTAAGTAAAGAGGAAACACTTTTCCACATAACAGAAACAAATTTAAAATGGGGGTGGTCATAAAGTGCAGAAAAGTAAAGGTTATTTATTCACCATAACTATGTATCTGTGTTGCCCATTTTCATTCTTCCACAACAGATAAGTGTTGGATCTGGCTTGGGATCCGGCTCGACCGTATTCAATTAGACTTTTGGATCTGACTACCCAGCTCCTCCCTTTACCCATAATGCCTCAGACCCTTGTAAATCGCCAGACAGAGTTTGCTGCCCCAAATGCAGAAAGACTAACCATAGCCAACATTGCAGTCAAGTGAACAGGAAAGATAGGAGCTCAAACATAGAATAGTTTATAGGTTCAAAGAAGGTTACTAGGCTAATGGCCCTACAGCCCTTACAAGCCTAGCCATACTTATCCCAAGCTGCCCCAATCGTCAGTGGTTAGGTGAATGAAGTTTGCAGAAGTAAGACTCTAAGGTAGTTAATACACACTTTCTCTATCCAGGAAGGATAAGGGTACCACACCCCAGGAGTGAATTTGCAGTCACCCATCCACTGATCTAGGTTACGTTTGAAAAGGGTCAGGAAGCAGTTCTATTTCACTGGAATTGGAAGCTTGCTCCAGAAAAGGGTAAGTAACTGGGAGATGCATTTATCACTCCAGCATGATCTGTTCATGTCAGAGGCTAGGTTAAGATCCCTGGAGTAAGTGACCCTCATGTAGTTTGATTTACTAATATGTAGCATTTGCATCAGGGCCCTGTCAGAGACTACCATGTAAACTGGGCACAGGTCACCCCTTAGCAACCTGTACAAGACGGAATACAGTGGCAAGGTTTTCAGTCTTTCCATGCAAGACTTGCTTGTGCACCCTGTAATTTCTTAGTGAGAAACCTGTGTGGTCTTTCAAATTGTTGCAGGTGTCTGGTGAGGTACATACAAAAGTGAGCATTACACTCAATTATTGGTCTGATTAGGGCCAAGTACAATGGAATTATAACATCCATAGATTTAGGTGTGATGCCTTTATAAGATGTGTCACACAGAAGGATTTCCTTACTACTGTGGATACGTGGTGGTCAGAATTCAAACAGCTATCAACCTGAGTATATAGATAATATACCACTGGGTCTACACTTATGGGATGCTGTCTACAATGTAATTAGCAGGAATGTCAGCTTTCCCAAAGGGAAAGTTAATGCATTTTTTTTCATTAGGCTTTAATCCGTGGCTTTGGCACAGATTATTTGTCTGTGTTAAGCCTGTATGCAGTATATTAACATCGTTGGGGGACTCAATGACTGCTCCCAATTTGCAATCGTCTGCGAACTTGGTCAGCCACAGGCTGTGTTTGCCTGGACTTCTGAGAAATAAATTCCAAACAGTAAGGGGCCCAGCACAGAACCCTGTGGTATGTCACTGGTGACTGGTCTTTTGCTAGAGGTGAAGTCACTCACTTTGATAGCCAACTTGCTCACCGACAGGACACATACTATCTATCTGGTAATGTAGGGGTTAATTCCCAATTGGGAGAGTTTCTCTAAAGTACCCAAGTGGGGGATTGCATCAAATTCCTTGGCTAGGTCAAGATAGGCAATATGCGTGGTCTTTTCCCCTCTTCCAGGTCCTTGATGACTGTGTTGAAGAAGTCAACTGTGTTTATCAGGCATGGTCTACCTTTAATGAATCTAAACTGGGTTGGGTCCAGAGTTTGGAGATTACCTACGTCCTTGTTAAGGTCCATAATGATTCTTTCCATGGCTTTGCAGATGACACTAGTCAAACTTAAGGGCCTATAATTTCCAGGGTCAGTTGAAGGTCCCTCTTTGTGCACATGGAGGATTACTGTTGCTCTCCTCCTTTCCACTGGAATATAGCCAGTTCTAAGGCTGTGGTTAAACAGGTGTGATGCCCACCACTGCTACCAATATGGGACGGCCGTCAATATTTATCATCCCCACACTGGGCCAGTAATCAAGCAGTCTGAATTTTCACCACTGAGACTGGAAAGGGATGTGCACTTGGAATCCAAATGAATACACTCAGTATTTCAAGTATGATGACCTCTCTGCGTCAAGTACAATTTCCCTTAAGAGCACACAGGGAACACACACAGCCTGCAGTCTGGATGTCTCTGTCCGTCTCCCTTCAGGTCCCCAATAAAGACTCCCCACCAGCACAGCTGTAGGTTTAGGTCTCAGCCAAGTGTCCAAGCCAAGTCCTCCAGCACCCTCTCTGTAAACCCAGTGCTTTGTGTCCTTGTCCCCAAGTAGCTGACACACACATTCTAAGATTAGATTTTTACACAAATGCACACCTGGGAAAGGCTGGCAGAGATTACCCACTCTATCAACTTTGCCCAGACTATAAGGTAGTTATCACTGCCACCAGTCAGTTACTTTAAGGCTCTTAAAAGGGTATCCAATTATACTGTGCAATATTAAAACTAATACAAATGATAGTAATTCACCAAGATGACTAGGCCTTTTCGAGTGGCCCACACAGTGCCATCAGATAAATATAAGCACTCTCCAAGGTTAAATACTTTCTACAAGAACCAGTCACAATAAACGTTTTAAATACATTTAATAAAAAATAATAAAAGTCTTGCTTGCGTCTTTCGGCTTTTCCCGGTTAGGGGTCGCCACAGCGGAACTCCGGTCCGCTAATGATTGGCAGAAGATTTTTACGTATTGGCTTGCCGGGCCTAACGCACAACCTTCAACGAAGGAACGCCCATTCACACATGTCGCTACACAGAAGACGCTCTAGCTGAGAATCGCATAGATGGCCATAATACAGATCCAAATGTTAACAGCAGTGCCTGGGCCTTCCCTCTTTTCAATGAGCTAATGGACAAAGGGTTTCCCCAGACCAAGCGACTCCGGTCCTATTCAGACCTGTGGGGTATCTTTTAATGGTTTAACAGCTCATTTACATTTCCCTTATTTTTCTTAAAGTTGACCTCTGCTGTGCCAGTATCTTCTACAAAAACATAAACATTTAATTCAGCTACAATAATACATGTACATTTCTCATCATTTCAGCAGGGTGCAATGCTGATATATTTCGACACAAGCAAAGCTCACAAATGCATTTTTTCAGCACAAACATCTGTACAAAATCAGTCTGATATATAAATGACATCAAAGTTCTACTACATTTGTAACACATGCATCTTGTATAAATCAAATTGACATTTAAACGACATATACTTCACAAAAAACTCCAGCAGGCTAAGCTCTGGCACTTGCCCTTATCACACAGGGATCCAAGAGGGTCTGCTAGGTCATGTTTTAAGTTGTTTAAAAGGCAACCTGGGATGTTGCCTGATCTCACCGATGCCATGTTTCTGGCCTTGGAGAGCATTGAGATTACCTGCTCTCTCGAGATAAAAGGCTAAGGAATACTGGCGGGTATACTTTTGGGAGATGACTGGAGGGAACAGGGGGTAAGGTTTTCTCCAAAACTGTCAACCAGCAGGACCTCTGGTTGAGTATGGGTGGTGCCAACCACAACCAGTTCAGTGCATATCTAGGTATTCCCTTTTAGATTCTAGACATAATTAAAGAATGCCTTCTGATTATCCTTGGCCAGGGAGGCTAAATTTGCTTCATAACTAGCTTTGGAGTACTTGACAAGATTTCTAAATTGTTTAAGCTAGAGAGGGATTTCTTCCTCTGCTGAGCCAGGTCCCTCTGGTTCTTGGACATTAGTTTCTTTCTCTTGTTGTACAGCCTGTTAGTTCTAGAGGTCCACCAGGGTGGCTTGTTTTTCTTCAGCAAGACCTGATTTTAATCCAGTCAGGTACAAACGGTTCTATAAAACCACTTAAGTGGTTACACAGGGCATTGCTGTACATCTTTGCATAGGAGTCCATGTTATCTGCATTCGAGGGGGCTTTGAAACTTTTCATACCATCACTTAGTAGGAGTTAATTTATCTTACAAAAATTCTTAGGCATTTTTGAGCTTGACGGGGTATCTGGTCTTATAATTACCTCGAAAAAGTCTAATTTGTGGTCCGATTTTAGCAGGAAGCAGATCACACGGGAGGGCAGGGCAATGCTCTCGCATGCTAGTAAAGACTATGCCCAGGACATCTGAGCCTCTTGTGGGTGTGCTGACTAGCTGTTCCAGAGCATTTGCATTGACAAAGTCTAAGAACATCTGAGCCAGCATATTTGTGGTTATGTATGTTTCCTAGTTGATGGTAGGATCATTAAAATCACTTAAGAGTAAGGTGGTGGGCTATATGGGAAGTGACTCCAGTAAGTTTAGGTATGTGGTATGCATTTCCTCTTTCATGGTGGGAGACCTATAGCTATCTAAAACGTGTTAGGGGACTTTGCCTATACTTAATTTGGCCAGGGGTAGCTCAAGAGGGTCATACTGTGTGACCAGTCTTGAAGAGTCGTTCCATATTCACTATCAGGTCAATCCCAGAGGAAAACACAAGGGGAAGGGGGCAAAAAGTTGAGGAAAGATGAACATGGACAACACAGATGCACAGTTATGCTGAGTACATAACTTTGATATCTGATGATGTCATTTTCATTCATTTCTCAATTGATGGGATAGAGTCCCCAGTTACATGAACCTTGGGTGGCCTCCATGGAAGGATATTCCGGAGTACTGCAGTACCAAAAAGCCTTGCTTCTGGAGATCAAATCTGTAATGAGCAATAAAGGTATGAGTCACTGGACCAAGTGGCTGCTACACGTCTTCAATGGAAGCTCTGGACCAAAAAGCAGAAGTAGCAGCCATGGATCTAGTGGAGTGAGCTTTAAGGGGGTCTGGGCGAGGAAAGGCCTCGTTGACTGTAAACAAATTATATGTAATCTGTTAGCCACTTTGCTACAGTAACTTTGGGAACTGTTTTTCCCAACTTATTTGAGGCAAAGGAGACAAACAACTAATCTGTTTTTCTGGGGGATTTTGCCTACTGAGATAAAAATGGAGCTGTTTGTGTACATCCAAAAGATGAAGCATGTATTCACCACTGTTAGAGAAGTTGCAGAAGAAAACAGGTAAATTGATGGCCTGGACAATGCTTGCCTCTGAAGCTACTTTGAGCAGAAAGGAAGGATTCAAATGCAATGCAACCCTATTTTTATGCAAAACCAAACAAGGGGATTTTGAGGAGAGTTCTTGAAGTTCAGACACTCATCTTGGTGAGGTAATTGCTACTAGAAAGTTGTTTTTTCAAGAAAGAAAAACTTGAGATCTGGCTTGCCTGATGGCTCAAAGGGAGTCTCAGCTAAACCCTGCATTAACAACATTAGATCTCAGGGTGGAGTAGGGTCAAAGTGCAGGCCTAGGCAAAAAAAGTGACTTTAAGGAAAGCTTTGCATACTTTGGATGAAGCTAGATGAAACGCATAGTCACCAGTACGATAATTCGAGATATCTGCAAACTGAGCTTTGATTTTTAAACAAGAAACAATCACACAGATAATCTTACATTTATATAAATGAAAAAAAAATCCTGACAATTCTAGTTGCAAGCATTGTACATTACAAACCACACTGACACAATTGTAGTTGCAAATATTATACATGACTTATAATCTATTCATTTAATGTCAAACATTACACAGCTCATTCAAATCCTGCCTTCTTTTAAACCTCTTTCCTTCTCTGCATGTATTGTTCCCACAATTCTAATTTGCTCCTACCCTTTCCTAAAGATCCTAATTCCAGTTTTACCTCCATTACTATGTTCGCTACTGCTAGTAAAGTTGGTTTAGACTTTTGATTTCCATTTTCTAGTAATTGCATATTTGGCAGCCACCATATTAGGGCTGAGCAACGGTCTATGTCTAGGCGATTCCGATTCAGTATCATAGCTCAAAAGAATCAATTCCTTAGTTAGACCAATTTCTTTACCCAGTACCTCTGACAAAGCGGTCTGCAAAGAATCTAAGTCTGCCAACTCATTACATGTCCAGAAAATATGTTCCCAGTTACCTCTCTCTTCCTCATCACACCTCCAAAATTTGCTGTCTACATGAGGAAAAATTCTTTGAAGTATTCTGGGGGTATAAAATACCTATGTAAACACTTCCAAGCAAGAGACATACATATATCCCCCATTGTTTCTTTGTGAATTGTGTATCCAATCTCTCTTCCCAATCCTTTACATCCTCTTCTGACTGATACTTATAGTTACCATGCATTATTTTATATACTTTAAGTATTACTTTTTTAACAGCAGCTTCTGTTATAGAGTCTACTAAAACCTCTACCAGTGCCGGTCTTTCATTTAGGACCCCCCCCATTCTCTTTGCCTATACTCGGATATCAATCCTTGATAGGGAAGGCAATCTCTAACCTGCAGTCCACAAAAAATCTTAACGTCTTCCTATTCTATTACCTTTCCCTCTCTAGTTATTTGCTCTCAATACCTTGGTTCCTTTGCCAGTTTTCTTCAATAAATTCCAGCTCCCTCTTGCCTATTGTCTGTATCCCTAATTGCAGCCATCCCTATTGGCAGAATCTCCTTTCTCCATTCCTATGCTGGCTTAGTTCTTACAATACTTTCTGCTACCCTATGAATATAATAGTCTGTATGATTACTGTTAGTCTTCCTAAAGGTCTGCATCCAAAATCCCAGTTTCTCCTTGTCTCTTGAGCTTCCCCCCTGTTTCATAATCACTCCTTTCCAATCTGAATTATAATTTTCTGCTTGTGCTATGTATAGGAGCCTTAACTGTGTTGCTCTGAAATATCCTTTCAAGTCGGGTAATGACAATCCGCCCTGTTCTACTGGAAGAATCAGCTTATCCCACTTGACTCTTGCCATCTTCCCCTCCCATATAAAGTCCATCAACTCTTTATTAATTGCTATCCACCAGCTTCTCTTCTGGTTGATAAAAATATGCTCGACCTGTGTACAAGACTAAAGGCACTAAAAACATTTTAACTGCTTGTATCTTACTATTGATATCCATATAACAGAGCTTCCATTTTCTCAGTTTTTGTATCAACTTTTGTTTAGTCTCTTCCCACATATCCTTAGCTGCCACACCAAAATCATTTTAATCCATACTCCTAAATACTTAATTTTATCATGTTCCCATAAATATATTGCTGAACCAATTTGAGTGTGGACACAATTTACTGCTATTGCCTTTGTTTTAGCTTTATTAATTTTGTATCTTGAAAAGATTTGAAACAGTTTCAAAATGTTCCAAAAAGTAACATCCCTTTCTGGTTTTGTCAAGTAAAAAATATCATCTGCAAATAGAGAGCGCTTTTCTTGACAACCATACCAATTATATCCTTGAATTTCAGAGGCCCTTATTTTCTTTGCCAATGGTTCTAAATATAATGCATATAATAAAGGGAAGAGAGGACAACCCTGCCTGGTTCCTCTGCTCAAGCAGAAATCATCAGAGAGGACCCCACCCACTTTAATTTTAGCCTCCGATTCCTCATATATCCTCCTAATCAACCTTAAAATTTTATCATGTAATGCAAATGCTTCCACTGCCCTGCACCTAAGGTCCCAGCTTACTCTGTCAAACGCTTTCTCTGCATCAAGACCCACCAACAACAATGGTATTTTCTTACATTTTGCATCTCTCTGGATCATCAATGTTCTGTTAATGTTATCAAATGTTTGCCTCTCCTCCAGAAAACCAACTGATCCAAATCTATTAATTTTGACATCACTTCTGCCATTCTTTTAGTCATTATAGAAAACACTTTACAATCATGGTTTAGTATTGAAATGGGCCTGTATAAAAGCTGGATCTGATGGATCTTTACCCTCTTTAGGTATTACAGCTACCAATGCTTTCTTCCAGGATGTTAGTACTTAAAATACTGTTGAACAAAATCTTCCAAATCTTTATCAGTCTTTTTCATCCTAGCTTCCAAACTTCCATGGGAATACTATCTATTCCTGGGGACTTTCCTGTAGATTGGTTATAAATCACCATATTTATCTCTCCTCCTCTTATTCTGTTAGTAACGGAGCCTAGAGTTATTATAAAAAAAAAACATGTTAAAAATAGAGATAGAGTGCTTTTGTCGTACTTAAAGAACTCACCTGACAACTGAGGTTTAATGCTGTGGTTGCTCCAGGTATTAATGAGTGTTCCTTTCATGTGTTCTTAAGAAAAAAGCAGCTACAGTTTGAACACATGGATCACGTTCATATCATGCATTTCGTAGTCATTGATGTGTATGTGCTCAAGTGTTTAAATAATTTTTATTCAGCCTATTTATTGAAATAATACTGTGCCCACAGTCTGTACTTTGTCTTTAACTTGTTTTACCCAGATAATCTCAGTTGAGTGACATCACAATCTGTGCTAATATTTCTAATCTGATCAGTTGTACTTTTAGCATTTATAGTCCCTGGTAATGGCAGACAGTAACTCTGATGAAGTAAGATGAAAGCACTCAGTCTCTGTTTTTAATGTGTCTTCCATTAAATGCATGACAAGGTACATTGGTGGGCTCTGATTTTGTTGCTTTTTGTTAGTTTGTGCCTTTGGATTTCATTTTTGGTTATTATATAAAAAAAGCTGCTTAACAGCAATCTTTCTAAACTTGTGCATAATACTGAGGTAATCCCTTACTCATTGTTTAGCATGCTGCAGTTGCTCCTCCTCTTGTTCTGTGCAGTACTTTAACATTTGTCAGTCCCTCTAAATAATTCTAATTACTTCTTAACCATATCTCCCTTTATTTTATTTGTACCATAAACTCCACTTTAATTTTATCTCACTCCCTAGCAATATCTTCAGAAGAAATTTCCATCTTTTCTAATGGCTCCTGAATAATTTCCACTACCCAGTCCTTAAATTCCTCTCTTTTCAACAGATAGGTGGAAAATTGCCAGTGTCTGATTTTTATTTCTTTACTCTGTGTTTTTATTTTAGTTATCATTATTAGCACATGATCTGAAACAGTTAATGGGTGCAAAATTAAATGCAAGTGTTCCTGTGAAATGTAAATTCTGTCTAGCCTAGCCCAGTTTTTGTATCTTGGAGAATAATATGTAAATTCACTCCAAATTCTTACTACAGAATTCACATCTTCCATGCCAAATATTTTCATAAATTTCTTTAAAAATCTACCCTCCTTTGTTATATTTTCGCTTCTGGGCCTCCAGACCCATCTTCGCTGTTGCGGACCACCTATAAAAAATAGTTGTGTAAAATCATACCATAAACATACTGGGAGAAATAATCAGCTTTCAGCAAGGAATATTACATGTCCTTCTCTTCCATGTTGCAGTATTCCATCCCTCCCACCTTTCCCCTGTTCTGAGGTCGGGTCTGTGCATGCAGACGTCACATTTAAGGTCCCTGGTTTATTGCCCTACGTGTGACGTCCCATGCACCTACAGCAAACCAGGCTTAAGCTTTTGTAAAGGAGCCGATGTCAGGTCACCTGAGGCATGAAATCCCACAATAAGAATACTGCAACACAGGAATTGAAGGACATGTAATATTCCTTGCTGAAAGCGGATTATTTCTCCTAGTTTTTCTTAAGCTCCATTATAGCAGTTTTCTGTGGAATATATATGCATACCAGTGTAATCCTCCTCCTTTGCCAGTAGTCCCTTAGCACTACAAATCTGCCATTATCTTTTTTATCCTCTTCTATCACTTCTGGAGCTCTTCTTGCAATTAATAAGCACTCCTCTTTTCCTTTCCCCAGGTATTCCTCTGAATAACCATCCTGAAAACCTCTCTATCAATTCACCTTCAGTTCTTTCCAAGTGTGTATCCTGTAGAATAGCTACTTGCACTCTACATTTTTAATATAGTTCACAGCTCTTTCTATTTTGTATTTATCTGCAAGACCACTGACATTTAAAGACATTACAGAAAGCATTATTTCTTGAAAAGTTATTCCCATCTTTTATTTATAACAGCTTTTTTGGTCAATGTCTAGCTCCAGCTTTTGTGTTATATGCATATACTGTTTGACAAGTTAATCTTGTACACAGTTGTATGTCATTTCCATTTGAGCCTATGTCACATCTTACAAATCCTTTTGTTTTATTCAAACCCCTCAAAAACACACCTCCAATACCCCCTAAAACCAATTAACACACAGAATTATGTACATCTTCAAATATTCATGTTTTCCCCTCCTAATTGGAACAAATGTTCCAAACTGACAGCCACACACAGAGACTTTACATAACCCCAAAGAAAGGTAATTCATGCCAAGACACATGGTACACCCTGTGCTTCTACTAAGTGTTGTCTGGCTTTCTCTTATCTTTATAGCTTTCTCAGACGGGAGAACACTTGAATGTTTTCAGAAAACATATTCTCCATGCCAGTTTTCTTTATCAGATTGTCTCTTAGAGACATGACAACCAGACACAAAACTGCCAAGCATACATTTGGTTATTAGAAAAATGCCTTAAAATATTCAATATTCTTTTTCATTTACTTGCTTTCTCTCAAAATGTATTACTGGATTAAGCTAAGGGCCTTAACCTAGTCACCACCCTATGCAAGAATGAGAAAAAGCACATTAATTTCTTTTGTTTTTCATGATCTTTTAACCAGATTTTTTTAACACTGCAGTGCACACATTTCTTAAATCTGAACAAGGAGAAAGAGAGAAGATGGGAGAAAGAAAAAAAGGAGCACCTATTTACATTAGTATCTTCATTACACTTAATAACTGAGAAACCTTTACTTTATAGCATGCAAAGAAAATCATGCACTATTAAAATAGTACCATTAAGAAACAAAATTTTTTTATGTACAGTTAACTTTCTCCATCCTCTTCCCCTCTCCTGAGTATGTTTCTTAACATTAATGACATGAAATATGGCATACGCTTTAGAGTCCCCTACAAGCTTAATAAAGTCCAATACTTCTGGGTTTTCTTGTTCTGTTATGTTTCACAAATATTATTATTGCTCTGCAATCCCACGTTTCATAATTTCCAAGTTACTGGTTTTATTCTTCTCCATCTCTAAGTTCTGTCTCTGCTTCATTTCCAACACACACTTGATTCTTCTAGTCAACACTTGTGCTTTTTTCTCTCTCAAGCATTTGTCATTGAAACATTGGAAAATATTTCACAAGTACAGTCTCTTTGTAGTCTTTATTACCAGAAGAACAAGAAGCAGAATCTCCTTCTGTTTTGCAACTCACTTTTTGTTGGATAAACTTTAGTATTTCTTCCTTAGCATGTACTTGATCAAAAAATGAAGTTGTCCCAACAGGGAAAAATATTTAAAAGATAGCTAGGTACAACAGTTTGAATTTCATGCCTGCTTCTCAAGATTCTCTGAATAATGGAATACATTTACTCCTCTTCTGCCCCGTGTACAATGCGTAGTCATTTTCCACAAACACTCTACTGTCTCCCACTTTTAGTACCTTGTCCTTTTGCCACAATTTTGTCAGAATCAACTCCTGCTGCTGATAAGATTGCATCTTTACTAGGTTCATATGTTCATAGGTAAATACTAGGCTATCTGCCCGAGGGCATTTACAAGCCTAGCCCATAGTTTTGTGGCTTACGCCACCCCTTTAGTATGGGGAACTATACCCATTATTTTGCTGTGCCTCTGTCGAGCAGTGACACTGAGGTAATCCCTGGGGTATATCTGCGATCTCCCATCCATTGGTCAAGATTTAAAGATGTAGGTTGATTTCTCAAAGCCAGGTTTTGGGCATACACACAATGTGCCCTTTCAATCAACTCCTGTTGTGGAATACCAGTTCAGCTGCTTATTTCAGCTTTCATAAAATTAATATAGTTTGTTCCTTCCAGCTTCTCTGGTACAGCAGAAAATCTCAGGTTTTCCCTACATGGACAGTCCTCTAATCATATTATTTTTTTAAACATATCTTCTTGCAAAGTCTCATAGTCAGCCAGCCTTTTCTTCATTTCGACCTCTGAGTTTTGCCATTTTATCACCTTATCTAAATATTTGTTTAAAGCTTCTTCCATTTTTCCAGCTTTCATTGTTTGAGTTTATATATTCGATCAGTGTTTAATTTATTTTAATCAGGTCTGTATGCAGTTGGCTTACTTTCTTCGAGACGACTGAAAGCCATGTCTGGAGTTTGCACTACTTTTTGCAGAACAGGTGCAGTACATTTCCCAATCAGTGTTTTTCATCACATTTTGTAGTTGATTTTACTTCAGGTCCTCGGCATTTCTTTCTTCCTAGCACCCAGACAAGACACTTACTAACCAGTTACTGAATTTTACCTAGAAATTTAGGTCCACTGGGTTTCACTGCTTTCTGTTTTCACACTGGAAGAGCTAGAATCAAGCTGTTACTCAATGTGCATCAATCTTGGAAGTCCTAACTGAACTTTGATGGTAGATCAACTAGCTCCTCCTTGAAAAATCAATACTAGGAAATCCAAGATAGCAGAAATAGCTGCAATAAAAGGATCCAATTCTCTTTGATGGGTCCAACAGGAAAACCCTTTCCATTTGCTCCTGTAAATCTTCCTGGTGGGGGCTTTCTGGGATGATAGCAATATCTGATGGACCAGGGAGGAAAGCCAGGAAGTTCTAACTATTAGAGGAATTGGAGAAATCATGCAGTTAATCTGAGGCACGTGATGCCTGGTGCACCATCCTCGCGGGATGAGAGAACAGACCTGGACTGGGATCCAGTATCCAAGGTGGACACAAAAGAAAGGAGAACCATACCTGGGCTAAAAGGGGACAATGAAGATAACCTTGATCTTCAACGGAAGTGCTTTCTGTAGAAATCTGGAAATCAGATGTATGGGGGGAAAACGCAGCAAAGACTGGAGGGCTAAATGTTGATTAGAGTGCATCTCTCTGTGTGACTCCCTTGGGGCAGGGGGAGGGAGAAACAGGGCAAAGAACTGGCTGCACTTGTTGCTGTGGGGAGAGGCAAACAAATCACAGCAAGGTTGCCCCAGAGATAGAAAATCCTCTTCGCCACTTGAGAGACCAGTCGCAAGGCATCAGAACTGACCTGCTGAGTTTGTCTGCTAGCACAGTGGATTTCCCCAGAATTTGCATTGCCAAAACAAAGTGGTTGGAAGAGATCGCCCATTGCCATACTCTCATTACTTCTTGACAAAGGCAATAGGATCAGGTTCCCGCTGTTTGTTGACGTACTGGACGATGGAGATGCAATCTATTTGGACAGTAGTTGTTCCCAGAGGGAGAAAGTCCTGCAACACTAGGAGGACTGCCCTCATCTCCATAACACTGATATGCAAATTGGCCTCTTCTAGGGCCTACAAGTTGGCACTGTTCATATGAAGTAATCCCCACCCACACCAACTGGGAGGCATCCGTACCAAGAGAGGAAACACAAAAATCATTCCTGACAAACCTGGTTAGTTTGTACCTACCAAAGCAGGACATTTTTACAGACCTGAGTGAGTTTTATCAGTGAGGACACAGGATGTTGAAGAATCAATCACTGAACAGCCAGCGTCCATTGCAAAACTCACATACAGAACTCAGCCACTGGGACCAAGGTTACTGCAGTCGCTATTGACCCTAAAGCCTGGAGGACCAGTCTTGCTTGGAGAGTTTCACCTGCAACCTTATCGACTGTCCTCTGTTGGATGAATGAAACGTTAATTGATTGGTGGTGTCTATAAATTCAAAGACCCAAGACGTTGATGGGCCAGACCAGAACACTTCTAGGACACTGACTCCTCCTGTGAAGGGGGCTTGGAAGACCATCCGCCTTTCTGCTTAAGGATCTCTAGAATGTTTCCAAAAGCAAAGTTTTCTGATGCAGACTTTGGGAACTCCTCCCCTTCATTGAAATCGGTGTCTTCAGTTAAAGATCTCTGAGGGGAATCTGTATGCTCCTTTTACACAACCTCTTCCTGGGGACCTCATTAGGGGGATGATCTGGAGAGGTGTTGAAAGAGAGGAGAAGTTTCTGCACAGGAAATGCCTGGAAGCTCAAACGGGCCAGCTGTCACTGCAGGACAGGCTGGTGAGGCTCAAAACTCGGATTTGATAGTGGAAGAGGAGTAGGATCCAAAGAAATAAGAGTAGACTGGGCTCTCAGTTGAGAAAGCCCTCTCCATCACCTCAAATGTAGGAATGCCAGGAGAAGCTGTTACTGGTCATACCTGATCCAAAGCTCCAGGTGCTGATGGACCCCAACTCTCCCCATACTTCCACCACGAGGGAGGTGTCAGACCCAAGCTGTGTAGTGCCGAAGCACTGAGGAAAAGAGACGGCTTTGACAACCTCAGAGTTGAGTCCATTCCCTTGGATCCAGTGACAAAGCTTTAGCTCCGAGACTCATGTTGCTTTAGGGGGATCTGTGCCAAATAAGTCAGGGACACAGTCAGAGTCAAAGACTTGGCTGTCTTCAGATCTGATGCATCGACTCTCCAGATTCTAAGATTTGAGGACTCTGAAATTGTTGGATCAGAGAAGTATAAATAAGTGGAAGAGAAGTAGGTTGGAGGCTCACAGATCCAATGGGGAACAGAGCTGATAACACTCCCATCTGAATCTGAGCTTTGAGAAACTTCTTCATCATTCTATCTACATCTGCTTAGGATAAGCTTCGGGAGGACCTAAAAGAGGATATGGAAGGGGAATGTGACATCCTCTTTGGTGTCTCCTGCAAAACAAGGTGACTGCAGCCATGAGGAAATGGGCTCCAGAGAAAAATGAGGACTTTGGGTTCTGGGAGATATAGGCACCCCCCCCCCCCCCCCCCCAGTCGGATCTGAAGGAATCCGATTTGTCCTTTTTGCAATTTTGGCTGGCAGCTCCGAGGCTGGAGCAGGTTTCGGAGACTGACAGGGAGACCGTTTTCTTTGCTCCCTGGACTCTGATGAAGACTTTTGTTTCTTGGTGGGGGTTGAACTCCTGAAACAGATGAAGCCGAAGGCGGAAGCAACCCTTTCAAGACCAGCTTATTGCAGCAATCACTAAAGCCATGAGAATTAAACCCAGCACAAATGAAGAATGGAGTTTCAAGGTGGACTGCTCCCAAACAGTACAGACACTCCCTGTGGGCATCAAAATTAGGTGCCTTATACCCACAGGAAAAACACTTTTTAAAACCCGCAGGATTTTCAGGTATCACAGAGGGGGACAAAAAAAATTTTTGTAAGAAAAATTACAGAAAAGAAAATACCAACAATGGTATGCAATAGAATACTCTATGAATGGGTAGGTAAAGGAAGAAAGAAAGGAAAGAAGTACAACAATGTTAACAAGTACCCTAGAAAAATGGGTAAGAAAATATGAGAGCAACTACCGCTAGAAACCCAAAACTCAAAGGGAAGAATGGTGGGACAGAAACTGTAATAGCACAGACAAAAGTTAATACAAATGAGTTAATTACACTCACAAAAAGTCTACTGAAACACCCTATAAGCTTAAGAGAACAGGTCTGAAGAGAAGTGGCAAATTACATCTGAGGTGTTCCAGCATTCTGAGGCATTATGGGTAAAGGGAATAGCTTGAGATTCAGATCTGGAAGTCTAACTGAATGCTGCCAAGCTAGATCAGAGACCCTGAAAATGACAACTTCAGACACCTGAATTGAGCCTAATTAATCACTCTTGTCTAGAGTAACTGAAACATGGTTTAGTTTTTTATTTCATTTTGACAGGAATTTCTGAAGATACAGACCTGGAAATGCTAGTGACAACCTCTCTAAGTGCTGGCACAGCATTCTGGCCAAGTAAAGGCACTTTTCCTGCCCCTTTTACCAGGAAAGACAAGATTGGCTTGTCCCTGCCCACTAGGGATATTCCTACAATCACAGAGGATGTATCTAAATCTCAAGTCCATGACGGCTGGAGGGACTACACCAAAGGAATCAGAAAAAAAGATGAGTGGTGCAAATAATCAGCTTTAACCACAGCAGAGTCAAGACACCTGTGGCTGATGCAAACTACAAGCCTATTGGGTGACGACAGCTGCTTAACAATCTTTCTTTTTGTGAATGGAGGATACAAGCAAGGAACTGGTACAGTGTTTCATGGTCAAGGTAAAAATGGTGCCTGATTCCTAGAGAAGCTTAGCAGCAATAGTCAGTAAAACAGGAAAGATGAAAAAGAAATGAGCACTTTATAAACACTTACTCCAGCCCTAAAAGTAAAACAAGAAAGTTTTATCTACAGAAAAAATAGTTTTAACTGTTTAACAGTGTTTTACCAAAAAAAGTGACACTCCTGTTTAAAAGAGTAAAAGATCATGACAGTCAACAAAATACTTTTGCCTAGCTTAAAAGTTAATGTTTCAAAGAAAAAGCAAGTTTTCTGTGATAAAAAGTAAAGTGGAAGTTTCTCTCCCAAAAGGAACTTGTCTATCCAGCAACGGAACAGCAGAGCTTGAAAGCCTGTAGAGGAGCACTTTCTTCAGTGGCAGGAAAGCTCTGTAGTGTTTGGCATCCAAACCTGAGTTTTATTCAGCTCAACTTGAGCTGACTAAAGTTTTGGCACACAAAAAGTGCTCTAAAGATTTGGAAGCTGGCTGACTGCTATATCTTTAGCGGGAAATAATCTATATATCTTAGGCTACTGCAGCAGTAATTACAAAGATGACAATATAGAAGTTCTAGACTATGGATAGTATGCACCACTGAAAATGTTTTAATCACTTTATCTTTATGCAGTTCAGGCAAATTTTTATTATCAAACAAATGAGAAGCTGTTGACAATAATTAAGAGCTGAAGGAATTTATTTCTGAGGAGAAAAAACAAGAATTACGTGGGAAAGCTGATTCTTCCCTTATATGAACAGATACTTTAAAGCTACACAGTTAAGGCTTATATACTTAGTATACTTCTAAACAGATCCATTCAAGAGTCCTTCATTCTCACCATCTGGAAAAAAGCATTTATTCTCCCTATCCACAAAGGTGGAAATAATGACATATCTAACTTCTGACCAACTGCCATCCTCTCTCCCATCTCCAAAAATATTGGAAAAATGTATTCATAGCCAACTACCTACAACACCACAATATCCTCTCCCCAACCCAGCATGGATTTAAGCCCTGGACACAGCACCACCATTGCTCATATATCCTTCTTGGACACAATCAACCATACTTGAGATGCAGGTAACCTTATCTCCACACTATTTCTTGACCTTTCCAAGGCCTTCAATACCGTTAACCACCCTCTTCTCCATTCCAAACTCTCCAATTTAGGCACATCTCCCTCCACCCTAGACTGTTTTTCCAACTACTTCACAGACAGACAACAAGCAATCAGATGGCACCTATCCTTCTCTCTATTCCTTAACATTAAAACCGGAGTCTCACAAGGGTCTATATTAGGTCCACTGCTTTTCAGCATTTTTATCAATGATTTCCATACCAGTATCACCCAAGCTGCTGTCAGCCAGTATGCAGATGACTCTACCATCATCTGCATGACCAAGTCCACTTCAGAACTGCTGACACTCGCCCAAAATGCTTTAACCTCCACTGAAACCTGGCTGTGTAATAACCACTTAGACCTAAATGCTAATAAAAAAAAAAAAAAACTCATAATATTCACCATCAAAACAATTACAACCCTAACCAAAAACAAATTTACCATTCACTCACTCAACAACATTTGCTTTGAAGTAGTCCCTTATACCAAACTTCTTGGCGTCATTATAGATGAAAACCTAACTTTTGACCAGTATATTAACACTAATATCAAAAAAGCCCATCAGAAATTTGGCAGCCTTTACAGGCACAGAAACGTCCTCACCTATGCTGCAAAACTATCCCTGGCCTCTCCTTTTCTGCTTTCATCCTTGCCATATAATGAGCCACTCCTTAATAACATACAATCCTCTCATAAATCCAAACTGCACTCATGCTATAATAAAATTGGAAAACGTGTTACCAACGCCAAACACTCCTCCCACCACTGTGCATTACTCCGTCTACACTGGCTAGAACTTCAACAGCTAACATACCTCCAACTTACCACTGCTCATAAGCTAATCTACAGGCCTTCTAGCTGTCCTGTCCTCTTCTCTCTGTTCACCATGAATCACCCTAACATACCTCTCTGATAAGTCATTCAGATGCTCCTTAATGTAGCAAAACCTAACCTTTCCAATGGTCAGATGCGCTATCACTACACCATCACCAAGTTATGTAATGCTGTCCCTCCTTTAATTAGGACTACTAGCAACCCTGAACACTAAGACATCATTGAGACAACATCTAATGACCCCCATTGGCTATGTACTTGTAACTAGCACTAACCATTACAAAAAAAAAAAAAAAAAAAAGACTAATATTCCTAGCCTACCTACTTCCTCAGCTCATCTTCTTCTTCCTCCCTAACTTACTTATGCCCCTGACTCACTCACTCACTCTCTCTCTCTATATATATATATATATATATTTTTTTTTCAGTGCTTTCAACTTACTAAGTCTGAAAATGAGCCACTCGACCATACAAAATCTATCTATATATATATATATATATATATATATATATATATATATATATATATATATATATATATATCAGCATTTAGCTAACTATATCTTCTATTTAATCTAAAGCCTCTACTTTACTCTGTCTAACCAACTGCTACTCTCCATCATTTCCTCTCTACTGCAATACTCTCACATATTCTAATCATTTCTATGGCACTGAATGGCACTCATGTTTGTCTGGTATCTTTAAAATCACTTTTGTATTACTCACTGTAACCTAGTATTTTTACAACTTGCAACTGTCAATTTTATTTTGGCACCTCTTTGCAATTAGTATTCTGTATCATGTCTGTTTTTGCCACTGCTTTATCATGTCCATTTTGTTTTTGGAGTTTTTCTCCCCAGGGCTCTACTGAAAATGGGCTCACTCTGGCTCAGCAGACATTGCGGTAAGCAAATGCAAATAAATAAAATATACATATCACAAGCAGAAGGTCTTAAATCAAAGTGGAAAGGCATGATGACAACAAGAAGGGAGTCTGAAACATAAGGAGAGAGGAAGACTTTGGATGCAGGTCCTTAAGAACAACCATGTGGAATTTAAGAACAACCATGTGGAATTTTACATTTATAAACTGACAGAAAAGTATTCTAAAAACTAAGCTAATATAGGTATTAGTTTAATAACCTTGTCAGTGGGTGGAGAAGTCCAGGAGGCACCTGGGATGGGCAAGAAAAGCCTCCAAGTACACCAACTCCTCTGAGGAAGGTTGGATGGAAGATCAGCCACCCCTCTGTTTCAGGATTTCTAGGCTGTCCCTGAAGGAAACTTCATCAAGGGGTTATATGGGGGAACCATCCATTTCATCAAAGTCAGCAGGACCCCTCCAGGGAGTCTAAATGCTTCATCTTCCACTTTTTCTTCACAGGTACTTCCTCGGGGGGGGGGGGGTGTTTCAGGGAAGTCTCTTAACAGGAAACCACTGATGAGGGTATTTCTTGGGGTTTTTGTGCCCTCTGTCTTAAGGAAGAGACCGATGGGGGCTCCAGTCGAGAGGATGTAGGAATCTGTCCCAAAAGGGATGGCAAAAACTGAGTCCCCAATGGACAAGGCCTTCTCCATGACTCGGAAATCCCCTCCCCCAACGTAGATGGATGGGAGCCCAGAACCAAAATAGAATCCTTTGGAACCAAGGTCCCACCTAGCACCAAAGAAGCGACCCCCAAAACCAAAGCCTGAGTCAACCCTACGCAAGCTGAAGCACCGAGGGCCATGGAAGGCTCCAAAATAAAGTCGATCCATGTACCCCAGAACTGGGGATTTGAGTCATGACGCTGGGAGAACTCTGGAGCTGAAAATCCTGAGATGCTCAAGGCAACCCTCAGTTCTGGAAAAGCTGCTGCTGCTACCAGAACAGAGATGGCCGAAGCAGGGAATGTCAGAACAGTGGGCTCAAATGACTCAACTGGAGTTGGAGGAGGAAGAACGTTTGGTGCCAACATTGGGCTGGTCCTGATGCTGGTGTGGCTAGTAACCAAAGGCAATCCCCTCGCTGTAAGGAGCTGATCCACCAGTCTCAATGTCCAATTCAGAGAGGCTCTTAGATCGAACAGAGGCAGTCATAGTAGACCTGGGGGGGGGGGGTTCTCAGATCAAGGAAGGAGCTTGGTGGTCTGTCCTTGAAATGGGTCAATAGACTGTGAATAACCTGATTGTGGGAACCGCAACTGTTTTAGACTGCTCTTGCACCAAGGAATCTTTTGGTGCTGTGGCAGTAGAACTCGGTTCCGTAGTTTTTCATAGGTACAGACCCCTTCTTAACATTCGGTGCCAAGGAACTCTGACACCAAATCTTGTTTTGATAATTTTCTAGATGGTTCCGAGCAACTAGGAACCGAGGAAGGTCTCTTTCTTGAAGAAGAGGATGATAAAGAAGAAGAAATGGCTTCCGTTTTGGACCCTGAAATGGTCTCTCTGAAATCGTCTTTTAACAAACCTTTAAGAATAAATTTGTTTCTCCATTCTGAGACCGTCCTAGGGAGAACCTGTGGCATACTGAGCAATCCTCCTGTAGATGAACTTTCCCTAAGCAATACATGTACCACACATGCCCATCCGAATTGGGCATTTTATGATCATGTCTGGCACCTTTGAAAACCGGAGGTGCCCTTAACATTTAGCTGTAGACTCCGACTTTTCAGCTATCCTAAAACTATACATACACACACAAAGGGATAGTAGCTTTTTTTTTTTTTTTTTTTTTTTTCGGGGGAATTATAAGAGGAGGAAAATTGAAAAAACAGCAATGATGGTGAAAAAAGTTACCTAAAAGGTAAAAGAAATGTATCAACAATGATGCACAAAGGAACTACCAATGGCAGAAAGGGATACCTAAAACCAAGATACACACACGCTAAGGAATGAGAAAAGTGTTTAGAAGAAAGAAAGATACTATTAATAGAAAAAGCTATCAAGTAGAGAATAGATATATTTTTTTAAAGAAAAAAGTACTATTTGAGAAGCCAAAGACTGAGAGCAGTAGGACGAGTCTGACACATGGACTGACAAGTGAGATCTGAGGTAATTTAGAGAGGAGCATTATGGGTACAGCCTAGCATGAGATTTTGGGAGGAGCGAGCTGAAGTAAACGGCCGAATCGGTTCTGAGGCTTGGAACTGAACCCTACTGTCAAGGATGATGTGAAGACTGACATCAGATCCTAATTTTTGACCAGCATATTAACACTAATATCAAAAAAGTCCATCAGAAATTAGGCATCCTTTACAGGCACAAACACTTCCTCACCTATGCTGCAAAACTATACCTTGCCTCATCTTTTCTACTTCCATCTTTGCTCTATGATGTGTCACTCCTTACTAACATACAATCCTCTCATAAATTCAGAATGGACTCATGCTACAATAAAATCACAAAATTTATTACCAACGGGAAACACTCCTCCCACCACTGTGCATCACTCCAAAGTCTAAACTGGCTACAACTTCCCCAACAGCTAACATACCTCCAGCTTACCACTGCTCATAATCTAATTTACAAGCCTTCTAGCTGTCCTGCCCTCTCCTCTCTGTTCACCATGAATCAACCGTAACAGACCTCTCCAATCAGTCAGATGCTCCTTAATGTAGCAAAACCTAACATTTCCACTGGTCAAATGCGCTATCCCTACAACATCACCAAGCTATGGAATGCTCTCCCTCCTTCAATTAGGACTACTAGCAACCTTGAACACTTTAAGACATTACAGAGACAACACCTAATCTCCCATTGGCTATGTACTTGTACCAGCACTAATTAAACAAAAAAAACAAAAAAAAAACTTAATATTCCTAGCCTACCTACTTCTTCAGCTCATCAATCTTCTTCCTCCCTATCGCACTTATGCCCCTGACTCTTATATAAATAAATATAAATATATATATATATATATATATATATATATATATATATATGTATATATATATATATCCCCCCCTCCCAAAGTGCTTTCAACTAAGTCCTAATATGAGCCACTCGGCCATACAAAATATATCTATGTATCAGCATTTAGCTAACTATATCTTCTACTTAATCTTGTGCCTATACAGCAAATGCTCAAAGACTCTACCTTACTCTCAGTCTAAACAACTGCTACTCTCCATTTCCTCTCTACTGCCAATACTCACAAATATACTAATAATTTCTATGGCACTGACTGACACTCATGCTTGTCTGGTATCTTTAAAAATCACTTTTGTATTACTCGCTGTAACCTAATATTTTTTACAACTTGTACACTACTTTGTCACCTCTTTGTAATTAGTATTCTGTATCACGTCTGTTTTTGCTACTGTTTTATCATGTCTATTTTGTTTTTGAAGCTTTTCTCCCCGGCCCTCTACTGAAAATGGGCTCACTCTGGCCCAGCAGACATCCCGGTAAACAAATGCAAATAAACAAAATATACATATCACAAGCAGAAGGTCATAAATCAAACTGGAAAGGGATGATGATACAACAGGAAGGGAGTTGGAAACATAAGGAGAGAGGAGGACTTCGGATGCAGGTCCTTAATGAGAACAACCATGTGGAATATCACATTTATAAACTGGCAGAAAAGTACTCTAAGAACGAAGAAAACATAGGGAAGGAAATGACAAATTGCATCAATAAGGATAAATGCAAGCAGGGGTATACAAAACAGACATGAGGGGGCTGGAATTTAAAGTTAAAATACCAAAGGAACCGATGTATTGTGAACAAATAACTCGAGCGAAAAACGCAACAGAGTAGGATGATGCCAAGTAGAAGTCTGGACTGCAAGTAACAGACTGCCTTCCCTACCAAGGACTCATAAAATTGTAGGAAAACAGAAAGGAACACGAAAACACTAAGTTCAAGACATATCTAGTAGAATTTTTAGCTGAGGCTGGAAAAGAAGCTGTTTTTAAAAAAAAAAAATGGATTCTTAGTAGAGCATACACACGTACTGCACAACTCTAAGAATTAATCAAAGAAAGTAGGAAGAGACTAAAGACAGAGAGAGTGTGTGTGTGGAAAGAATTTATGTAAGCAATAACGCACGACAGGGTATGTGTTAATGCGTAATTAACGCCCGCACAGGGGTGTTAAGCATCAGTCCCCTACACCCCTGGTAGGGAGTTGGAGGGAATTATTGTGCTTAGAAAATGGGCTGTCTGTAAAACTGTTTCATAGTATAGTACTAGGCTATCTGCCCTGGGGCATTTGTAAGCCTAGCCATAGTGATGTGGCTTTTGCCACCCCATGAAATGGTACAAAAATGTACAGCATAAATCTAGAATACTGTGCCCCTGTCCAGCAGTGACCCAGATGTGACCCCTGGGGTAAATTTTCGATCTCCCATCCACTCATCAAGATTTCTCTTGAAGAGATTTAGTGAGGGGCTCTGCCTAATATGAACTGGGATCCTGTTCCAAAGCATGGGAAGCCTTTGGGTTATGAAACTATTCCTCCAAAATGTCCTATTCATACTTGTGCCGAGGTTTAAGTCTTTAGCTCTCATGGTCCTGATGGATTTGGATTTTTTGAGGTGGAGCATGTCCATCAAATCCTGATTGGACATGGCCTTGTACGTCAGGCAGAGATCACCCCTGAGCAGGCAGTATGCCACTGAATAGAGCTGAAGTTTCTTTAGTTTGGTGGAATAAGACATATGTTGGAGACCCTTGATCCTTTTGGTGAGGTACTTCTGTGGTCTCTCTAGCTGTTGCAAGTGCCGGGTGAGGTACATACCAAATGGGGCATTGTACTCAATTGTGGGTCTGATGAGGGAGGAATATAAGGGTACAATGACATCCTTGGATCTGGATGCGAATCCCTTCATGATGAGGTGTGCAAGGTAGAATATTTTTCTAACCACTTTGGCAACGTGGGTGTCAAATGAGAGGTCGCTGTCTACTTGGGTCCCTAGGTCTCTGATTACTTTTTCCATACTCAGTGGGTTGCTGTCTATGTGATAATTTGTGGGTACTTTGTTTTTTCCAAAAGGGATAACTATACATTTTTTGGCATTTAGTTTAAGGCCGTGAATACGGCACCAGTTGTCCATTTCAGTGAGGCCTTTTTGTAGGATGTGTGTCAGCTGGTGTATCGACTATGGCGCCTAGTTTGCAGTCATCTGCGAACTTTGTCAGCTACAGCCCTCCCATGTTTGCTTTAACATCTGAGAAATAAATGCCGAACAAGAGGGGTCCCAGGACAGATCCCTGTGGGACACCACTTGTGACTGGCTTTGAGTCTGCCATTGCTCCAGCGATTTTAACTTTATGGGTTCTGTCATTTAGCCAGTTTGCAACCCATCTAGTGACATAGGGGTTTACTTTTAAGCTGTTTAGCTTATCTATGATGCCTGAGTGGGGTATTGTGTCGAAGGCCTTAGCCAAGTCCAGGTATGCTGTATGGACTGCTTTGCCCTCATCAATGGCTCTAGTGACTGTTTCGAAAAAGTCAACCAGGTTTAAAAGGCAGGATCTGCCCTTCACAAAGCCGAACTGGGTGGGGTCAAGTGTCTGTAGGTCCCCTATGTCTCTGTTTATGAGTTCCATAATGATTCTTTCCATAGCTTTGCAGACCAGGCTAGTTAAGCTTATGGGGCGGTAGTTTCCAGGGTCTGTAGAGGCACCCCTTGTGGAGTGGGACCACTGTTGCTGCACGCCAGTGTACAGGTACATAACCAAGTAAGGCTAAGATTAAATAGTATTTTTATGTGTGGGTTTAGCTCCTCTTGAGTTCTCGTAACACGCACCCCGGGATACCGTCAGGTCCCATTGATGCTGTGTTTTTTGCTTTGTTTAGGGCGGTTCTCACTTGGACATCTGAGATGACAGGGAGATTACATTCAGCTGGGATAAGTATTTCTTCTTTTGGGGGTGAAGGAGGCGAGAAGTTTGCACTGAACCTGTCAGCCAGAATGTTAGCAATATCTGTGGGTTCAGTGTATTTTTTGTTGTGAACCAACTCAGAGCATATCGGAGGGTTTCCGCCCAGGTTTCTAACATAGCTGAAGAAGGCTTTGTGGTTATCTTTAGTGCCCTTAGCTATTTTTCTCTCAAAGTTTGCCTTGGATGTTTTTATGAGAGAACATAGTTTTCTGCTAATGTTGATCAGAGATGTCTTCCCCTTCATGGGATTTCGCTCTGATGTGCATTAGCTTCCTTCTTTTGTTATACAATTTGTTTATGGCTGAGGTCCACCAGACAGAACGCTTACATTTGGTGGAGAGGGACTTGAATATGTTTGGGATTGCATGATCCATGCATTCCTGGATATGTCCATAGAAAGCATTTGTGAAGGATTCGGCATTGCGGGATGTGGTATCCACTGGCACAGTGGGCTTAAAGGATACCATCTCCTTCTTAAGAAGAGTGAAGTCTGCTTTTGAGAAGTTTTTCACGGTGGTCTTTTGTGCTGGGGGTGGAGGTGGGATATGTATATCCAGGGTGATTAGTTTGTGGTCAGATCTCACTAGTGAGGGGTATACTTCCGGTGTGGAGCATTTTGTCCCCATGTTTGTGATGATCAGGTCTAGTATTTTTTCTCCCCTAGTGAGAGAGGTGACAAGTTGTTCCAGTGCATTTGAATTTATGAATTCCAGGAACCTTTGGGCTACGGTATTTGGGCTAGAATAATGTACCCAATCTATGTTTGGGTAGTTGAAGTCTCCCAGTATGATGGTATTTTGTGATACATTCATATGCTCCAATGTCTTCAGGAAGGCTGAGTGGGGTTCTTGAGATTGGGAGGGTGGTTTGTAACATGCTACCAGTTGTATAGCAGTTTTGCCTATGGTTAGTTGCACCTGTATGGTTTGTTTTATTTCCACACACACACACACACACACGCACGTACACGTGTGTGTGTGTGTATATATATATATATATATATATATATATATTTTTTTTTTTTATTGCAATATATTTTTTGGTATATTTTGATGTAAAATATTTCCTCCGGCTAATGTTTCAAACTTGGTGTAGTACATGTTAATGGTGTTGGAGGAAGCATTTTACAGCCAAACTATAACACTTAAAAAAAATAACCAGGTTATTTACTTTATTTTTTTGGTCCCTTACTCCTAAATCATTTAGTTGGCAGTCACTGGAGATTGAAATCACTAAACATACATTTGAGCTTCAGACTTTTTATTTCATTCAGAAAAATCATGCTAAATTAATTAATTTACTTTATCAGCTTTGCAATTTTCTAAGAGCAATAACTTAATTTCTGCTTTAAAGCCTTTGTTCCCCTTTATTTTAGGCTTTATCTAGATTTCTTCTGCTAAAAGGTGTAGAGGTTTATAAACCTCTTTACTGTTGCTGCTGCTGCCAGTAGTCATTTCATGCTCTCACTCACAAAGCATCGAAAAAATGCATGCTACTGAAAATATTGTTATTCTAGCACCTTTCTAAGTTTATAAGAGCAATATTTAAAATCCGTCCCTATTTTCAGCCTTTTGTTTTCCCCATTATTTGTGTCTCTGTCCAGATTCTTGTGCTGGCAGGTATGGGTGAGAGGTACACAAAGCTGTTATGTGAAGCTGCCAGGGATCGTTCTCGCGCTTCACTTCCTCTCTCTCGTGCACACACATGCACACTCGTACTCTTCTGCTTTCATGCACGCATTCACTCACACAGGCACATAAACATAATCACTCACACAGGCAGACAGCAACATAAACATAAATATACATGAGTATCTCTCTCTCTCTCTTACTTTCATACATACATATTCTCTCTCTCACATACGCACGCACATGCTTTTTACCTTATAATCGCTAAACAGCAGAAGCATTGCTTAGCCAGTGTAAAACAGCTTAACCGGTCTCTCTCTCTCACACTAATACAGGCATACACTTTCACACACCAATACATACACACACTTTTTTTTATATTACTTTTACTTTATTTTACCCTCGCTAAACAGCAAAAGCACTGCTTAGCGAGTGTAAAACAGTAACTCAACTGATCTCTCTCACACTCGTACACGAATGCATTTTCACACACAAACACATACCGTTTTTTTAATTTTACTTTACTTTTATTTTATACCGTGCTAAACAGCAAAAGTGCTGCTTGGTGAGTGTAAAATAATGGCAGATAATGCTTGATATGCTGCCATAAAGCAGCGGACTCATTTTTCAGACGGCATAACTTGTACATTAATACCCTGCTGGAGAAAGCTCATTCTCTAATCAGGTACTGATGTACAGTACACCCATTCTCTAAAAAGGAATAATAGGATGGACATGGCTCCCAAGTATGCAAAAAAAAAAACTCAGAAGTTTTAGAATTTTTTTCTTGGAAGTGTTTGTGTAAGTATTTTATACCCCAAGCAGACTTCAGAGAAAATTTTCCTAGGTAGACAGCAAATGTTGGAGGTGTAATGGAAAAGAGAAAAGTAACTGGAAACATGTTTTTAGGAATGCAACAGGATTTGCAAATTAAAAAAAAACATACAGAATGTTTATCAGTAATTTTGGGGGTGCAAGTCATAACTAATGAAATTATTCTTTGGAAATGCGACATAGGATCCGAATTGTCTAGAAACAGTAAGGCCTTACCACATTTAATGCTATTACTGGAAAATGGAAATCAAAATCTGATCTGTAACTGTAGTCCTGAATGCTGCAAAGGAGATAAAAGAACTGGAGATGGAATCTTTAGAAAGGGAAAGATCAAATTACTGGAATTTGTGGGAACAATATATACAGAATAATGTCCAGGAGGAGGGGGGACTGACATTTACAGGACGGCAGGAACTGAGCGACTTATCTTATTACAGCCAGGTGACGCCTCCAGGTGTTTCTGTAGTTAAATCCTACTGTCGCCTCTTGGCATCAAATATTGCTTGTTCATATTTGCATCAATAATTCCAAAACCATGTAACATACAAAGTATTAACAGATTTTACCTTAAAGCTTACAAAGTGGCAAACATAACTGCATTGATGTTTTATCTTTATCTATTTCAGGTAAAGATAAATTAATTGCTGTTCATATATTTATTTATATTGTCATAAATGTCATGTTTTTTCTAAATATCTCAGCAACTATGCAGCACAAACAGAACTGCTTAGCTTCATATGAAAGCTCTCGGCTGAGTGAACAAAATGCTGCTGATAGTATGTGTGTAACTTGACTGGTTGCTGATATACTGTAAGTTTGCAACATATCACAAAATTAGTAGTTACTGTGTTTACTGTGACTTACGAAAAATATTTTAAGACTAAGATCCTAAAGAATACTGCCACTATATAAATAGTTTGTGCTGAAGAGTATGGAATTTACAATTTTTTAGTAACCTTTATAGTTCGAGATATGAAATAGAAGTTATGTTCTTACCATAACGTTCCATGTTAGTTGTCTTCTTCTCGCCTTCTTCTTGCTGGATGGGTTCGGAGCCGACCTCGGCTCCGACTCGGCCACTCTAAAAGCTCGAGAGTTGGTTCTACCGGCTCGAGGCTCCCCTTATATCCCACAATGCTAGGCGAGAGTTACCTCAGATCTCGTTTGTAAGCTAACCCAGCTTATATCAAAAACAGTAAAACTGTGAAACAGAATCCACCTCTAACAGCAGGAAGAACAGGGGTGACCTATATCCTGAAACAAGAAAATATGCATAATAGCATATGACTAAGAAAGAGGTGGTAGAAAGAGAGGTCACGATCACAACTCCTCTAGGTCTGTCCAGGCCAGGGGGAAGGAGGGTGGGACGCAAGAAGAAGGCGAGAAGAAGACAACTAACATGGAACGTTATGGTAAGAACATAACTTCTATATGTTAAGTTGTCTATCTCGCCTTCATTCTTGCTGGATGGGACCGTCCCTAGCACTTTGTCCCGGGTGGCCTAACGGAACAGACTCCTGAGAACAGTGGAACCAAAATTAGCTCTATGCCTAGAAGCTAAATCCAACTTATAATGGGAAATAAAAGTGTGAGGAGTAGCCCAAGTAGCCGCTGCACAAATGGTGTCAATAGGCAGTCTGTCTTGGAAGGCTAGAGAAGTAGCCAAAGCTCTGGTGGAATGGGCTTTAGGTTTATTAGGCAGTTTTGGTGTCTAATCTCATAAACAAGGGTAATCAGAGATGTTAGCCATCTGGATAAAGATACCTTTGAAACTGGAAGTCCCTTTCTGCTTTCCGCATAGGAGACAAACAGCTGATCAGATTTTCTGAATTGTTTCGTCCTGTCCAAGTAGTACCTTAATTGACGATGAACATCCAGGCAGTGTAATTTTTGTTCAGACCTATTTGAATACTCCGGGAAAAAGACAGGGAGGTCAATGCATTGGTTTAGATTTGATGTTGAAACCACCTTAGGCATAAAGGACGGGTTAGTTCGTAAGGAAACTCTGTCCTTATGGAACACAAGGTAAGGAGAACGACAACTGAGTGCTTGAAGTTCTGAAACTCTTCTAGCTGATGTGATAGCCACCAGAAAGAGAGTTTTCCATGATAATAACTTTAAGGAACATGAAGCTGCAGGTTCGAAAGGGGAAAGAATCAAAGAAGCAAGAAGTAAATTTAGGTCCCAAGGAGAAGGAGGATTTCTTACAGGAGGTCTGAGAAGAAAAACTCCTTTCAAAAAGGCTTTGCAGAATTTGTGGGACATTAGGGCAGATTCAGAAATACCCACATGGAAATTAGAAATAGCTGCCAATTGAACCTTAAGAGTAGATGGAGATGAACCTGCATGGAAGAGTTCAGCAAGAAAATCAAGGACTAGTTGGATGGAAGCGGTGAAAGGATCTATGTCCTTTCCTTGTGCCCAATATGAGAAGCGTTTCCACTTACTCAAATAAATCTTTCGAGTGGAAGATTTATGGGAAGCTATCAAAATATCTCTAACAGAGTGAGATAATTGAGGAAGCCTGGCTACGGTTGGAAGTGGAGGAACCAAGCAGTGAGGTTCAGAGAGGGGAGGGAGCGATGAAACTGACCCGACTGATGGATCAAAAGATCTGGAACTAGGTCCAGATTCCACGGTCGCTCAAAAGAAATCGATGTAGAAAGGGGAACCACACTTGTCGAGGCCAGTAAGGAGCAATGAGGATCAATGAGGCCTTCTGAGCGATAGCTTTCTGTATTACTTGAGAGATCAGTGGGAAAGGAGGAAATGCATACAGAAGTCCCGGGCCAAACTTGGACTAGCGTCCCTGCTGGGTTGGCCTGGTAAAGGGAATAGAGTGAAGTATTCTCTGCACTTGCTGTTTTGGGGAGTAGCAAAAGATCGCAGCAAGGCTGACCCCACTTGAGAAATATCTCTCTCACTACAGAGTCTTTCAGAGACCACTCGTGAGGCATGAGAATAGCTCTGCTCAACTTGTCCGCAATGTGATTGGACTTCCCGGGATGTGCGTTGCTATCAGAAAACGCTGAGAAGAAATCGCCCATTGCCACAGTCTGAGTGCTTCTCGACACAGGGGTATGATCTGGTTCCGCCTTGTTTGTTGATGTACCACACTACAGACATATTGTCTGTCTGGATTGCAATCGTTCCCAAGGGAAGAGAGTCTTGAAGGGCTTGCAACGCTAAAAGCACTGCTCTCATCTCCAGAACATTTATGTGCAAGTGGCATTCGCTTTGGTTGCCATGTGCCCTGGACTGTCCTGCCCTGATAATGCCCCCACCCGATCAGGGAGGCATCCGTTGTCAGAGTAGCAACCGGAGGAGGTGGAACAAATGGTCTCCCCAACAGGAGCTGGGGGGAAGACATCCACCACATGAGATGCTTTTGCACGCTTGCGTGATCATAATGGTGTGAGACATTGGAAGTTCCTGGTATGACCATTGAGAAAAGAGCATCCACTGAAGGATCCGCATGTGGTATCTGGCCAATGGGAGGAGAGGTATGGCGCTGCCATGATTCCCAACACCTTTAGAACTAACCTGGCTTTGGCTCTGTTGTTGTTGAGAAGAAGTGACACCAATTTTTGAATGTCTGATATCCTTTGGTTCGTTAGTGTTGCAGACATGTTTACAGTATCTAAATTTGCGCCTATGTAGGTAATAGTACGACAAGGCGACAAAACAGACTTTTCGCAATTTATTGAGATACCCAGTTTTTGACAGACGCGAAAAGTGTAATCTCTGGCCATCAGAAGGAGATGCTTGGTGGGAGCTGTGAGGAGCCAGTCGTCCAAATATGGAAACACCTGGAATCCTTGTCGTCTCAGGTGAGAAGCTACCACTGCCATGCATTTGGTAAACACCCGGGGGGCAGTGGTGAGACCAAAGGGCAGGGCCCTGAATTGAAAATGACTGGTTCCCAGCCTGAAGCGGAGGAATCTTCTGGAGCGCCTGTTCATTTTTATGTGATAGTACGCGTCCTGAAGGTCTATAGAGCACATCCAGTTTCCTTTTCCCAATAGGGGAAGAATGGATTGCAGCGTGACCATCCGAAATCTTGTTTTCTTGACCGATCTGTTCAAGATACTGAGATCCAAAATTGGTCTCCAGTCCCCTGTTTTCTTTGGAACTAAAAAGAACCTTGAGTAGATTCCGGATCCTTGTTGGTCTGCTGGCACTGGCTGAATAGCTCTTTTTGAAAGCAGTTTTGAAATTTCCAAAGCTGCTATATCCCTTTGAGCGGGTGGAACATCTGGAAGGGATTTTTTTGACTGATTTGGAAAACGAAGAAAGGGGATGGAATAACCTTCGGAAATGATGGACTGTACCCATTTGTCTTGTGTCAAGGATAGCCAGGCTTCTGGGTACAGTGACAATCTTCCCCCGACTGCCTCCGAAGATGGGCAGTCGGGCAACACCTCAGGGATGCTGAAAGGGCTTGTCAGGAAAGGCTTCCCGATTGCCCTGGTTCTGCGGACCCCCCCTGCCGCTAGGGCGACGTCTACCATTGTTATTCCCACCTCTGCCTCTGGTAGGAAAACGACTCTGTCGTCAGGCGAAGTCCCTTGAGATTGTTTACGGAACCACATCTTTCCACCCTTCTGGCCTTTGGGGTAAGGCCTAGAAGGAGTCGAAAACGGACTCCGACGGCAGAAAGGGTCTTGCCATCAGTCTCGCACCTAGTCAGGGTTTCTTTCACTTGAGGACCAAAAAGAGATGATCCATCAAAAGGGGAGTTCGTGAAAGACGTCTTGAAAGGTTCCGCAAAGTTGCATAGCCGCATCCAGGCGTGCCTACGTAAGGCCACCCCTGTTCCTGCGGCTCTGCTCGCTCCATCGGCCGCATAAGAGAGGAGGCATGGAGGAGTTGGAAATGGAATTAAGGATAGCTAGCTGCGTGTTCATTTTTTCTTGGAACCCCGCAGCTGTAGGGTCCTTCAACATCTCACTCGCTTCCTTGACCAAGTCCCTTTGAAGACGAGTGAAATGGCACAGGTAATTCAGCGAACGCATGGTAAAAGTCGCTGAGGAGAACATCCGCTTCCGTACCTATCCATGGACCTAGATTCCTTGTTAGGTGGATGGACAGGCACTGAAGGATCAGCCAGTTCCTTCTTTGTGGCGGCAGCTACCACCATAGCATCCACAGAAACTCCTTTTGATAAAAATTGCTTGTCTGATGGAGCTGTGATGAATTTGGAGGGTCTCCTGGGAGTGGGGTCCACTGAATCAGGAGCCGTCCATGCCTTCATTGCTACCACCTGCATGACGGGGTCGAAGGGTCGGGACACCCAGGAGGTGGAAGGACGAGAGCCAAACGCCTCAAGATACACAGATTCGTCCTCTGAAGGGTTGAGGGCTGGCCAATTTCCCCTCTGTTTAAGGATCTCCAGAATGTCTGCAAATGAGACATCTTCAGAAGGGGAACGGGGGGAACCCTCAGAATCATCCAGATCTGTGTCCGACGTGATAGACTCAGGTGAGTCAATGTGCTTCCTCTTGCACTTCCTCTTCCGAGGGGGCTCTTCTGCCAAATCAGGAGAGGCCTCGGAAGAGGATGAAATCCCCAAAGGGGACTCCTGAGGAGCTGGCTCTCTGCGGTCCGGGATGAGGGAGTGAGTCGACTTACCCTGAGGCAGCATAGAGGGAGGGGCTGACGGAGCCGACTGTGGAGTAGAGCCAGGCTCTAACACACTCCGCATGACCTCGAAAGCACCCCTGTCAGGCAGAGCCAGAGGTCCCCGCACCGAGGAGCAAAGGACCCGCTCGGGGAGCGACAGTGATGGCTCCGAGCGCGATGTCGGAGCGGAACTCACCAGCGCCAAAGCACCGAGAGGGAGAGGGGGTCGGACAAGGGTCCGATGCCACTCACCCCCTCGGAGCCGACGAGGGAAGTCCGGCGCCGAGATTCCTCCACGGAAGAAAACGGAGCCGACGACGGAGCCGAAGACAATTGTCTCGGCTCCGGCAACCACAGTCTCGGTTCCGACGACCCGGCTCCGAACTCAAAAGAGTCGAAGGAGGAAAGAGTTGATGGACGGGGCAGGCACCGACTGATGAGTCGGGCTCTGAAGCATCTGGGCAAGTGCCTCGGACTTAAGTAGTCGACTCACCACCCTCTGAAGGTCATGATCGGAAAGCCTCGATGACCTAGAGGAATGAGACCTTTGGCTCCGTTCAGACAGCAGGGGAGATCCTGGAGCCGAATGAACGGAGCCAAGAGAAGGTGACCTAGACCTCTTTCTGGTTGTCGGCTCCGAAGATCTTGACGGAGCCGACACGGGTACCTCGATAACCTCGGCTTGCGCCGGAGCCGAAGCCACAGAAACTGTGGACTGAGTCTTATCGGCTCCAGCCGGAGCCAATAAAAGCAAAGGTTGAACAACCTGAGGTCTCGGCTCAGAAGCCGGAGCCGAAGACCTCGATGCCTTAGAGGGCTTCCCTGTTGAAACTGACAGGGAATCCTCTGGTTTTAACAAGCCTCTCAAAATTAACTTGTTCTTTCTCTCCTGCAGGACCCTGGGGCTGAAGCCATGGCACACAGCACAGGAGTCCTGCAGGTGCAAAGGCCCCAGACAGTAGACACAAGAAGTGTGAGCGTCTGTCAGAGACATTTTCTGACAGCACGCATCACACTTCTTGAATCCAGAGACCTTTGCTTCCTTTGACATTATCCTAACTGACAGGAGTACACTAACACACACCAAACACACAGTTATACCCTGTCAGAAAAATTATTAATAGTAAAAATAATTAACAATTTTAGTCAAAAAATTAAGCACAAACACACCCTAAGGAAGGGAAGGCCAAAGGCCCAAGGGAAGAACCAGCGGTTCTTTAAAGAGAAAACGGGGAAAAATAGGGTAGGGGATAAAAAACTATATTCTACACTAATTTGAGAAGAATTAAGGTAAAAAGGGGAAAAAAGAATAACTTTTTAGTATAAAAAGCTAACACTCACCAGGAACCGGTAGAAGCAACCAACCTCGAAGCTGTAGCGGCAAACGAGATCTGAGGTAACTCTCGCCTAGCATTGTGGGATATAAGGGGAGCCTCGAGCCGGTGGAACCAACTCTCGAGCTTTTAGAGTGGCCGAGTCGGAGCCGAGGTCGGCTCCGAACACATCCAGCAAGAATGAAGGCGAGATAGACAACTTAACATCATTTGTTTGAAATGTTAGGACATACTTTGATTCTATCAAAAAGCTTGGGCCCTGCCCTTTAGAAATTACAGTACAAACTTCCAGGGCTCCATTTGAGGGAATAAGTTATATAATACTGGAGTGAAGATCATTATTAGACATAAAACATATGTATACTGCAGGAAAAATCCTCTTAGTGTCTGGTTTCTATTTTATATATTTATATATATATATATATACATACATACACACACACACACACATATATATATATATATGTGTGTATTTATGTATATGTGTGTGTGTGTGTGTGTGTGTATAGATATATATATATATATATATATATATATATATATATACACATACACACACACACATACATGCATGTGTGTGTGTATAAAGTATACATTATATACTTATGTGTGTGGGTGTACCTATCTAAAACAAGATTTAATACAGACGTCTAAAAAGATGGCAGTCACATTAAATTATCCTGCTGTCAAATTGAACTTACAAATAATGTTCCACATGATTTGGATGCAATTCTCATTATTCTAAACACCACAACCTTGTTTTATTGTAAATCAAACATGTCCTTTCATTACTTACAAAACTCATTAGTATTCCAAAGCTTCACTCTGCCCAGTTCCAATAAATACTGCTCCATTCTTTCCCAGCTTCTACCACCACATACTTTATACTTACAAGGTCATAACTTGTGTATATTCTTTATCCTTATTTTGCATTAGGCATTATCATCTAGCCTGACAATTTAAGTACCATGAATTAATATTGGCACTTTTCCGTTAAACCCCTATCACTTTGCGCTGCTGTGTTTTGGTGGTATTGATTCAAACAAACAGTTATTTACTAACACAAACATTTTATTTATTAAAAATAAGAGCTATGACATTAGAATTGTACATGACTTTGGCTAACATCACAGATACGACACTGCAGAGTTCTGTTTACAAAACAACCTGCTGCCTTTTGGCTTCCTACCTGTATTGGGTCAATCCTTTGAACTACCTATGGACGATTGGGAAGTGGCACTTTCTACTGTATATACTGCATCTGCATCTATTGGTTATACAGCGAACCAGAATCTGTGTAAATTCCACTTATGGAATTGTGAGGGGATCTATAGTATGTCGGCTTCTTTATTTACGTACAGGGACTTCCTGACTCTCTTTCCGATATGATGCTGGTAAGTTGGGTTTTCTTTCTGGTTCTTTTCGAGCCTTGTTGAATTAGCAGTAGGTGTATATTGCTGAAAGCAGTGTTTACATTCATGGTGACTGTCTTTTCTTTGGATCTTCAATGACAGAAGCTTTTATAGCACTGGTTATCTACACTGTTGTGTTTTCTGGTAAAATACCTTGTTGATGCAGTCTTAGCCTTCTGTGTGCGCTGCCTTCATGGGGAATGCTAAAATTCATGTGAACACTGACATGGTGAAACCAGTCGTTGTGGGTCTGGAGCTATCGGTTCTGCTTGGTGAATTAGTTGCTGAAAGTGTGTAAGGCCTGTAGTATAGCTTTTGTCCATTTCTTACTTGGTACATATATTGAAGATGGGAAGAGTTCTGTTCTCAAGGCATTGAAATGGCTGGTGTCTGACAGCAGGGAAGTGATGTTTCTCATTGTTTGGGTATGAGTGTTTTATTTAGTTGTAAGGATGGGCTGTCCGGGACGTGTATTTATTTAGCTTGAGCAGAAAACGGTAAGAATGTTGAAGGAGGAATGTGTGTAATGGGATATGCATTTCCTGAAGTGAAATAACTGAGTGGGAAATACTGCGCTTGACATTCTGAACAAAAATGTCAGGACAGATGTGACCATGTGTACAGCTATGCTTCTGTCATAATAATTTAACCCTCATGCAAAGACAGTATTTCAGTGCACTACTCTGAATTATCGGCAGGATTTTTACTTGAAAAAGGCTGGGGAAAATGATACAAGCAGCCTGTGTGAATCAATACCACCAAAACACAGCAGCGCGAAGTGGTAGGGGTTTAACAGAAAAGTACCTTAATATTACTATCTACTCATGATCCCTGCTATTTCTTTAGCACTTTTTTTCAAATTTCCTACATACCCACTGTTCTGAAGTCAAATAGCAACTTCATACTGAAATCCACATTCTAGTCTGCTCCACTGATCCCAATAAAGGCACTCAAATGATGGTTTTACATTTTACCTGTCTGACTGCTCAGATCCTCCAGAGTGCCCTGCCAATACATCAAATCTTACTTCTACATTTATATTTCAGACATAAATTTGCAAAACACTATGCAGGTGTTCCTAAAAGTCTTAACCTCAGTTCCACTTACTCTGAGGAGGCACTCACCTTGTCATAATACTCAACCATACACAGCCCCCAACATAACACTGAAGGCCATCCCCTTTAAATATACAACTTTCACTGCCAGCCTATCTCATGCCCATTTTCCAACAAATCTTTATCCATTGCTTCCATTTACAATTGAACAGAAGGGGTGATTACATCAAATGTTACAGGAGGTCTAATAAGGATTTTTAGGGATTTACACTAAAGAACACTACTTCACAGAATGTTGCCTCACCCGGTCATGGCACGTTTCTGAACATTAAACATCTTCAGAACCACTAATCCTGCTAAACAGTTCACTCTACAATTAAAAGGCAGACATGAAAGAGAGGGGTATCCTGATGAAGTGACTGCAGGCATGACCACGTAACTCAGAATTCCCAAAAACCTAAGCTAAAAACATGCTGTGCATATTTGACATATGTTTGGATCTGCCCTTGCCCTGCAAAGTCACTGAAAGGGAATAGGGTATGGGGCGACAGATAATATCCCCCTCCGCTATAAGCCAGAATTAAACCCCACAACAAACCATAACTAAGAGTAATCAAAAGGACTTGTCCTCCATTATAGTTAACTGAAATGTTCAAAGAATAATGAACCATTACAATTTTACTTCTTTCGAAAGCTACAGCAAACTACAATATACCATAGAAATTCAAGAAAATGAAAGCGAACATGTGATGAGTGATAAACTGTGAAGCTAGAAAACTGCAGTCTGCAAATGTTCACCTGAATTCCCACAATAACCAAAGCAAACTAGTGTTAAGCCTCCCGTAATAAAGATTCAAAACAATTTAACGTCTGAAGCAGGAGATTTCAACACTAAATGGATGAGAATACATTTAGTGTGACACCTCCAGAACACCAATTATGCAGTTGCAAAATAATGTGCTTGGTCCTACAGCCTATGGGTTAAGGCCACTGAAAAAAAAATACTAGATCCAAAAACTGTAAAGCATACAGAGGAAAAACTCTCTCTCTGAAACACAGCTTTCTTCACACCACCTTAAGATTAAATACACAGTTTTTCCAAGAACTATTAATTCAACAACTTCTTTGTTATGGATGAATTGTATTTCACACTGCCAACTTATGACAACTGTAGATATCACACACAACCACATAAGAAGCACTGTAGATTCACAGGGGTGGGAGGAGAACAGACAAAAGTATTTACTTAAATTTCCTTACCGGTCGATCAAACACCATCATTTCCCAAATCACCTCAGCTATATCAGGAAGAGTATATGAAGGCAGGCAGAAACAGCTGGAATGTACCAACTGACTCACCAACTGCTGCCCATGTTGATTCATCACTTGCCCAATTAATTCCTTGCGTGTCTCAAAGTCCTCTTCATGCTGTTTTTAAACAGAAAAGAGACAAAATAAATTATGTTCTAATGGGTACTTGTACAGCTGAAAAAAAAATATTTCTACCTATGTGACACACGGAACGCAATGGTCAACATTCCCTGTAAGAATCAGGATCATTTTTCACTCCAAGGTGCATCAAACCCTAAATTAACCACTTTACAACTTTTGACTTTCACTGGAACCATTCCAAATCTATTGACTTTCTGGCTATATTTACTGTATGACTATGAATGTCTGTACCAAAATGCTTGATGTACTGTCATGGAATTTTCAGGGAATATTACTTTGTCCCAACCTCAAAGGCAAAGCAACGGATGCAACTTGAAATTCAATGAAAATATCACTCTAACACATGTATTCCTCCCGATTTAAAAAAAAATACAATATCAATTTTACAGAAAAATACATATCCTTTCAAACAAATACTGCATCTTTTTGATGGTTTTATATGTTACTCTGATAGATAAATGTTTCTTTAAACTGGTTTGTAAATGATAGAATGTCAATTGCAAATGACCATTCTACACTGAATATGACTCTACCTAACATGTCAACATCTCTGTACAGCTTCAAGAAATTCTTATGAAATTTTTACAAAACATATTGAAGGTCACCATTATTTAGCACACTTTATGAGCTGATAGCCAAGCAGGAGAGAGATAAATTTATCCCAGCAATCAAGGACTGCTGAGAGGCAGGAGTGAGATTCAAGTTGCTATATCCAGCTGTTCAGAAAACCGTTTTTCATGGAAGACCAAAGATATTTTTGGATGCAAAATAGGATAAGAAGCAAACAAAAACATCTAGCAAACACAGTCAGCCAGCAAACTGAAGGGGACTCTGCTTTTTATTCTTCTCACAATAGCAAAACCAACAGTGAGACTTTGTCAATGAAACCTTTTCCAATGCTCCAAATGAAAATGGTTATGAAACATAAAACAAAAAGCCCAAGAGATGACTAGAAGACTCAGGAGTACCTTGGACTTGTACCAGAGACTGGTGCTGAGAGATCAAGATGACCACAAACAAAGTGAAATTAGTTAATAAATGGCAAAAATATAAAGAAAAATAACCCCATCATATCTAGTTTAGACACATGAATTCTGGTTCTGCAACACAAAGTGGCTGAAAAAAAACAGGAATTTTATTGGCAAAGTTAAACTGTGGCTGGACTCTAAAGCATAAACCTCACTTTGCATCACTAATGTTTAGAAGGACACAGAGCAGACTGAAGAAAACTCCATAAAAAAAAAATTTGTATTGATATTTATATAAAATGTCATCATGTAAAATGTATGTTATATTGTAAAGCGATTCTGTATAGTAAGCAGTCAGAGGTATTTTAAATGTTAGGCAGGGGTGGGAATTTGATCACTGACCACTGCATACAAATCTGTGGCAATACAGAAAGAAAGTACTTTTTTTTAAATGGCAAGGCATCCAAGCTTTATGCTGTAACAAGATAACAAAAGCCAGAAAGAAGAAACTCAAACTTAATATAATGTTGTGACTCTGGGTGGCCAGGAGACATAAAAGTATACTGATTGTATCACAGTCTGAATTTGAAGGATAACAGTTCCCTGTTTTTGTAGAACTGGATGATTGGACGAATGTCCTCAGTTGAAGGATAGGATTTTTAAAACAAATACTGAAAAGAATGAGACAAAATGATGGAAATCATGAAAAAGGCAGGTCTTTTCCTGCATTTGCAAAGTTATTAGCTATTTTTCCATTACCACCTGCTTTAAGATGAAAAACACATGCAATTAATTATGACAGTTCTGATTAGTGTATTCTGAGTGAAATATACAAGTACTCTTTCTTGCATTTGCAAAGTTACTGGCTGTTTGAACAATGTGTTACGTGAAATGTGCATATATTTAACAGAATGGAAACAGGCTTTAATATGCAATTGCAAGATTGAACGGTTCTGCCACCAATTCCACTTAAAAACACTTAAAATTTGAAAACCTTAATGAAAATGAACAATAATAAAATAAAATGAAATAAAACACACTGGCTCATAAACCGGATAAGCGCTTTCGGTGTAATACCTTTTTCAACCATAGCAGCATACACACCCTTTCAATTATGTCATTTTGAGTGTTGGAGAGTTTCCCCTTTTAATGCAGGTTTTAAAGGAACAAATGCATTCAGACCTGGTGGCTGATCTGAACGCAAAATTAGCCACCAGGTCTGAGTCAACATTAGGAAATGGAGGTACTTAAGAGGAAGTTTTACTGGCTAGCATTTAGGATTTGAAAAAGGTATTACACCAAAAGCGCTTATTCGGTTTAGGAGCCAGTGTGTTTTATTTCATTTTATTTTACTATCGTTCATTTTCATTAAAGTTTTCAAATTTTAAGTGTTTTTAAGTGGAATTGGTGGCAGAACCGTTCATTCTTGGTGTTTCATATTTTGATGTGCTCTGCCTTTGGTGACACTACTTACTTTTTTTTCTGCCTTAATATGCAATTCAGCACGGTTAATCGTAATTTTACAACTAATGCTTGTGGGTGCAGTCATCAACTGGGGACAATTACCCCTGCATGAAAGGATAAACTTCCTTTTTGGAAAGTGTATATAGTTTTGGATGTTTGCTGCAGGTTAAAAGGGAGTTTAAAAATAAATGTTTTCTTTTGTTTCTTGTTTTCACTTAAGCAAAAAGTCTGGCAATTTGACATAGCTTCAGACAGACATGAGAAGAAGCAACTACAGTACAGAGTCCATTATCTGAACCGAGACCTAGGGTAGTTTGGATAATGAAACATATAATTACATATAATTGAACCAGATAAAAAAAAAAACTTCTAAAAATGTTTTTGATGAACATTAAACAAGAAAAATAAAACAAATTTACTGTAAATACAAAACAGTACAGTATATTACTGCAGTAAAATATTTATCAAACTGTTCAGATAAACATACAGAGGACATAAAAAGTGCACACACCCCTGTTAAAATGCCAAGTTTTTGTAATATAAAAAATGAGGCCATAATAAATTATTTCAAAACTTTTCTCACCTTTACTGTGACCTACAACTTGTACAATTTGATTGAAAAAAACAAAAATCTGTTAGGGGAAAAATATAAAAAATAAACGTGCAATAAATCTGGTTGCATAAGTGTGCATACCCTTAAACTAATACTTTGTTGAAGCACCTTTTGATTTAATTACAGCATTCAGTCTTTGTGGGTACACACCTGCCATCAATTTAAGAGAGACTGATTAACCCAAATAAAGTTGAGCTGTCCTAGTAGTATTTCCTGACATTTACTCATTTGCCTGCTACAGCAAAAGCCATGGTTCGCACAGAGCTTACGAAGCATCAAAGGGATCTCACTGCTGAAAGGCCTCAATCAGGAGAAGGGTACAAAAACATTTCCACAGCACTGGATATACCATGGAACACAATGAAGACAGTCATCAAAAAGTGAAGAAAATATGGGACAACAGTGATGTTGCAAAGAACTGGACATCCCTTCAAAATTGATGAAAAGACAAGACGAAAACTGGTCAGGGAGGCTGCCAAGAGACCTACAGCAACAATGAAGGGAGCTGCAGGAATTTCTGGCAAGTACTGGTTGGGTACTACATGTGACAACCATCTTCAGTACTCTCCATATGTCTGGGCTATGGGGTAGGGTTGCAAGACAGAAGCCTTTTCTTACACAGAAAATCCAGGCCCAGCTAAAGTTTGCAAAACAATACATCAAGTCTCCCAAAAGCATGTGGGAAAATGTGTTATGGTCCGATGAGACCAAGGTTGAACTTTATGGCCACAATTCCAAAAAGTACATTTGGAGCAAAAACAACAGTTCGCATCACCAAAAGAATACCATCCCCAAGGTGAAGCATGGTGGTTGGCAGTATCATGCTTTGGGATGATTTTCTTTAACTGGAACTGGAGATTTAGTAAAGGTGGAGGGAATGATGAACAGTTTCAAATACCAGTGACTTTTGGCGCAAAACCTTCAAGGATCTGCTAAAAAGATGAAAATGAAAAGGAATTTCACCTTTCAACACGACAATGACCCCAAGCATACATCCAAATCAACAAAAGAATGGCTTCACCAGAAGAAAATTAAAGTTCTGCAATGGCCAGTCAGAGCCCAGACCTAAATAAATCCAACAGAAAATCTGTGGGGTGACCTGAAGAGGGCTGTGCACAAGAGATGCCCTCGTATTCTGACAGATTTAGAGCACTTTTGCAAGGAAGAGTGGGTAGATATTGCCAAGTCAAGATGTGCCATGCCGATAGACCCCTACCAAAGAAGACTGAATGCTGTAATTAAATCAAAAAGTGCCTCAACAAAGTCTTAGTTTAAATATGTGCTCACTTATGCAACCAGCTTATTGTAAGTTTTTTAGTTTTTATATTCCCCCCCCAGCACATTTGCTTGCTTTTCAATTGAATTGTACAGGTTAAAGGTCACATTAAAGGTGGGGAAAAAGTTTTGAAATTATTTATTTGGTCTCATTTTTTTATATCACAAAAACCTGGCATTTTAACAGGGGTATGTACACTTTTTATATCCATGTGTACTCGAACCAGATAAAAAAAATTCTAAATTTTTTTGATGAACATAGAAAAAAATAAAACAATCTACTGTAAGTACAAATATTTGCCAAATTAAAGCATAAGATATAGCAAACAGGACATCTACCTGCAATCCCCTACAAAAAATAATCATGAATTGTTTTTTGAACCAAATTTGACAGCCTTTTCTTGGCAGCTAAATTGTGTAGTCTCTTCAACAGCAGAAGTTGAGGAGGACAGCTTTCTTCTTGTTGCTCGTACTAGGACACTGCAATTTCCAATGCTGTAAAAGCCTCTTCATGACTTGGTCCACTTTTTATGTTTTCTTCACCATCCTCATTGTCAGTCACTGCCTTTTCTTCTTGCATAAATGACAAAATGTCATCATTCAAAATTTGAAAGCCAGGGTCATTGTAGTTTTCTATCCACATTTTTGCATCATCTTTGTCACAGTCGGAAATCCCTGGGATTGCCTGAAACATGCCCACAATTTCATTCAGGTCCTCACTGGTGTCCACGTCAGTTCTCATGTTCTCCTCTTTCATCCAGCAACCTATTCCAAACCTTTTAAATATTATCTTGTGAAAATGTGTTCCAAGCATCAGCCACCATATAACAAGAAGCTTTAAGATCAAGTTTTTCTAAAAAGGCTATCACACTGTCTTAGTTTTCCGCCAATAATAAACGATGTACAACTTGCTTCTTGTACACCTTTTTAAGCTTTTCTATAACACCATGATCCATTGGTTAAATTGATGCTGTTACATTTGGAGGCAAAAAAATTATTTTAAAATTTTCATCAACTGCATTTAATTTCTCCATTCCTGGATGTGACGGGTGCATTATCCAGCAGAAGTACTTTTTTAGTTTTCTTGTTTTTCTCTCTGAACTTCTTTCCATTTGGGATGAACTCATTTGTATACCAATTGAGAAATATTTCACAATTCAATGAGGCACTCTTCTGTGCTCTGTAGCACAGTGGGAGACATGTCACATTTTTGAAACATTGGGGCTTTTTGGCTTTGTCAATTATTTGGGGGGTAAGAGATGGAGTCCAGTGGCATTTGCAGTTACCATAATTGTTACTTACTATTTGCTAACTTTATAACCAGGGGCCGCGGTTTCTCACCTAGATGAAAGTGATTTACATGGCAATGATTTACAGTACAAAACAGTTTCATTGGCATTATACACATCATCGAGCGAATAGCCTTTTTTCCCAAAAGTGACAAGAAAGTTTCTTTAAATTTTTCAGCAACAGGCGCATCACTGGATAAAGATTCCCACTGAACCTCTAATTCTCATATGCCATGACGAGATCTAAAGTTCTTTAACCAGCTAGTGCTAACCTTAAAATCGGACGGACCATCAAGCTTTTTGTTTAACTCGTGTGCTTTTTCACATAACAGTGAACAAGAGATAGATTTCCCTTTGCTTCTTCTTTGCACGCACCATACATACATACATACAGCCTCTTTCAATTTTTTGTCTTTTGGGTTTTTCATGTTTTTTCTTCTTTTCAACCCATGTTCATTATCTAAATTCTATGCAAACTTCAAAAATGTATCTTTTTTTTTTTTTACTTTTGATATCAGAGAATATAGTTTTCCCAACATTGAAAATCTTTGCATGAGATGATCCAGTTTCACAGTTTTCTAGTCTATTGATAATTTGTATTTTTGTTTCAATAGGTAAAACATTGCAGTTCCTTTTTCTTGTAGACGTTATATTCACACACAAAATATACCTGTAACAAAAATAACAGAACTGAATACAGTATTGTATGCCCATATAGGCAGCCCCAACTCCTCTGCTCCAACGATCAATCACGTCCTGTAGATGACTTATCAAAGCAAGCATCCGCCACTCACTCACTACATATTTACCTTTTAAAAAATACCCTATAATGTACAGTATAATGATTAAGGTGTTTACCTTACAGACACAAGGTACAGGATTTAATTCTCACAAGGAGTAATAGTCTAAGCTTAAAATTATCCAAAAGGGGAGTTAGCATAGTACTGTACTAATCTATGAACCTATTGTATTTAGATTTAATGTAAAACTTATTTCAAATTTTACAGCACAAACACAGATAGACAATTGCTAAACAAAGCAATACAATCTCACAGTGAAAACAGACTTGGCATTAAAACTTCTCTGCCCTTGAAACTCACTTTCATTGAAACAGCATTGAAACTCACATTCAATGACAATGCATCTAGTCAATGATGGATAAAAGTTAATCTATGGGCTGTTTTTCAAACCATAGGCCCCTTGCACATTTTTACGGCCATGCATACATGAATACACCTTCCTGACTGTATTAAATAGCACAATTTGTTAGACTGTGTTTTAAATTTGTAGTTTCAAACATTTTTCCAGTAAGCAATGAAACAAAATGTATGAATCAAGAATGAAAAAAATGCCCAATTCAGAATATTTCAATGGTAAAGTCTACTCAAACTTCTGCCATTACAATCCACCATTATCAATCAATGCACAATCTCTGCAGAAGTAAAAGTCATCTGAATAATCCCACATTACAGAGATCTATATCTGAGGACTGCAGCATCTATCCCCTGTAAAGTACAACACAGTACGGTATCAGCAATCCATCTACATACTGTGGGAGTAGAACCCACAGCCTTCTGCATCAAATGCAAGTATATCACCTGATGTGTTATTAACAACGCTTTTAAATACTTTAGCACAATAGTGATTATCATTTGCTAAACAGCTGCACACTGTACACAGACTTCACATAAGCAGCACTAAACTTCTCTTCCCTTGAAGCTCTCAGCTCCTTGTAGAATGCACTTGACACTCGACCATATCTCAACTTTGTAGCAGAAGAAATCCATAACAAGCCAACATTTATGGGGGTGGGAGACAACGACAAAGGCTCAGAACTAGGGACACATTTAAATATCGCTTGTATAATCTTAGAATGTTGCTATACACACACACACCACCTAAAATATAAAATATTCCGTGAAGCAGAGTATTCTCTTCACCTGCCTACCCCAATCGGTTGAATATTCCCTTCTAGCAAAGCTCCTAAAGCGTCAGCTAAACAAAAATATTCCCTTCCAACAACGAACACACCATTTCATGAAGCAGAAAAGTATATCAGCTAAACACACCTACCAGATTCTATGAAGCAGAAACGGACAAAATTCCCTTCCAGCAACGAAACAGCAAAAGCTTCCCTTCCCAAGCAAGCAATGATGTTAAATTATGTGCGTGGTAGAAAAAAGATGCATGTGCAGATGCAACGGCTTGAATGTTTAGATAACTGACTGTTCAGATAATTGACATTCTACTGTATGTAACAGATCAACTTATCAAACAGTGTGTGCATGTAAGTTGCAAGTTGGAAAGTATTTATAGGTCCATAGATTAGTACTAGGCTAAATGCCCTTGCGAGCCACTGTAAGCCTAGCCAATTATCTCTTGTGAGACTCAAACCCTGCACCTTGTGTTTGTAAGGTAGATCAATATTGAGGCAGCCTAAACTGTATGGGACATATCCTGTCAAGGATCAGTCTTTTGACCAGTATAAAATAGCTCATAATTGCCTTCCTTGCACCCCATGTGCAAAGAGGCATGAATGTCTGCCAGTATAAAAACGGACTCATTGGTGTTGAAATTTAGAGCTGTTTTGCCTCTCATGAAACAAAGGCTACAACCCAAAAGTAGTTAGTTGTGTGCAGGGGAAAAAGGGAATGCAATCCTGGCAGACAGAAAGGACAAAAACTAGCAGTACACACAAATACAGGTCAGCAAACTGGGGAAGGAAGAAGTGTGTTACTACTGCAACAGTGATCTATTCAAACATCTACTGTTACGGAAAGTTTACATTCACAACTGTACTGTGTTCATCATTAGCTCAGTACTGCACTTGCCAAAACCTTATATAGTCAGAGGATAACAAAGGGTCAGAATAAAAGACCTTGGAAAACAGTCCTAGCAAAACCGGCTCTTTATCTGGAGAAAAAGTCAGTCTTACAATGTTTAGAGAAAATGTGTGCAGATGATGAAGTTATCAGCTGTGGAATACTACTAGGGTCCACCCCTTTCCACAAATTAAAAAAAAAAAAAAAAAACTACAAGTAGCCAGAACTCTGACAGAGTGAGCTCTGAACTTGCAAAAAAAAATGGTATTTCCATGGAGAGAATGACAAAAACTGGAATGCATGCGATATCCATTTTTTAACAGAATGCTTTACATTTTTTTTTTTTTTTAATATCTTCATAGGAAATGAAAAGTTGATCCGAAGTTCTAAAGTTGTTTGCCCTATCAATATACTATCGTCTGGTAATCTAAAGTATTCTCTCTTTACCTCATTTTATGACTGAGACAAGTACACAGGGAGACGAACAGCCTGATTTAAGGTGAATTCTGATACTTCGCTTAGCATAAAGGAAAGGATGGCTGTTAAAGGTACCCTATCTTTACGAAAGCTGATATAAGGTTGACTTAGTATAAGAGCTTGCAACTCGGACTCTAGCCTAGCTGAAGTCAAAATAGTAAGGAACACTGCTTTCCAAGTCAAGAACTTTAAAACAGCCTAATTAGATGGTTCAAAGGTATTTTTTTAATACAAAATTGAGAACCCAAGGAGGAGTAAACTGCTTTCTAGGTGGAGGATTGTGAAGTTCCCCTTTTAAAAACTGTTTTACCTGAGATGAAACAAGCAATAGTAACTTTAGAAACTGGCTTGAAGGGTTTTTAGTAAGAGACAAACAACTGATCAGATTTGCGAAAGGGTTTCATCTTTTGTAGATAAAATCTCAATTGCCTATGTACATCCAAGCAAATGTGATTGATATTCACCTTTGCTCTGAAAATTAGGAAAGAAGACAGGAAGATTGATAGTTTGACTAATGTTGGCTTCTGACGCCACTTTAGGAAGGACAAATTAGTGCTCGGGGAAAATCTGTAGTTATGGAAAATCATGTAAGGAACTTTGATGGACAAAGCTTGAAGCTCCGACACTCTCCTGGCTGACATAATTGTGACCAAGAAGGCAGTCTTCCAAGAGAGATACTGCCAGTCTACTGAAATTGCGGGCTCAAATGGAAAGGAGACTAAAGCCTGCAATACAAGGGAGGTCCCATGGAGGCATGGGAACCTTCACCAGAGGCCTTAAAAGAAAGGTACCTTTAACTCATTAACCCCGAGTAACTTCTCAGGGCACCTTTGTGCTTACATCCGAGTGCTCTCTGAGGTGCTAGAAAATGTACGCTGTTCCACAAGAGTATCTTCCCCAACTTTGTCAGGTACCTTCTCAACTTAGTTTTCAGTATGGAGTAACATCAGGTTAATATTTAAGTTTTATGAGAAAATCGGCTTGCCATGCACTGTGTATCTGCTTGTGATCACAGCAAGCCGATTCTGTATGTGTTACAGGAGGCAAGTGGTGGCAGCCAATCGGATTCTTGCAATCCAAGCCGCCACTTGCCTAACACCTCCAGACATAAGTTTTCTTTGTTCTATCACAATAAATAGAGGGTCCGCCAGCAGTAATTCTCTTTCTTTTGCTATGATCTGCTATACTGCAACTGGATCCTTCTATCTATTGACAGAACATTACTGTGCACCGTTTTGGGAGACCAGAAATAATTCATCCCGCATCTGAGAATACAGGAGCCAGAAACCCTGAAAAGACAAGTACCATACAGCTGTAACTTAGATCTTCCTTAGATCTACAATAAGGTAAGGTAAGTGTTCAATGCGGAGAATTGCACCCCGTAATGCCCTGCAATCGTTCAGACAACGTATGTTAACATATCTTACTCTGACGACCTCCCATTGTTTCCAGCCATTTGTCTAGATGTTCTTCCCTTACTGTGTTGAATACGTTCTTTTACAACTACTCACACAGCTCCTGATTATTGATATGGTTTGGTTTACTCCCCTAATTTTAATCCATTCACTGAGGGATGGCTTTAAGGCTGTAGATCAGGTAATTAGCTTAATGTGAACTGGTATTTGTTGTAAAACACCCTGTTCCACCACATCCAACTTCATACTCTTACGAGGGGTGGTTTTTAATGTTGGTACATCCCACCATCAAGATTATTCATTTAACTGACTTTTGCCACCTCGTTTAGTTTTGACGATTTAATTCAACATTGATATATGTATGCTTGTTCTTCAATTTAATATGGACTCTCAAACTTTAAGCCACATTTTGGCACCATTGGTTTTAAAGTGATTTTTTACAAGAATGTCAATCGAAGCTGGGGATATAAATTTAACTTGAACACTTACGTGTTTTATCTAAACATGCCTACTTAGTGTTGTTTGTATGCAACAGCTATTGTATGTTTATTCAGTACTGAGCGATGCTCATCGGCCATAGCTGGCTTGTTCACTTAAATAAAATAAAGCTAAAAGAATTAAAATTTAAGTGGTTTATTTTTTGGTTATTGTGTATACGATAAGTTTGGGGAGTGAAATCAATCTTGGACTGATTTTTTGAAGCAGCACTTTATATCAACAATGTTTTTTTTCTGAACCTGGAGTGCAATCAAGGTAACTTCCTGATCTTTTGAAGAGTGGTGCAAACTGCTTTCAACATTTCAGTTACAGACTTGGATATTTGTTTTATCATCCAGAGTTTTGGGGTTACAACTGTTTCAGCAAGATTGTACTTATTTATACATCCTTTAGTCCCTCATTAATGTTGGCTTGAACAATTGGGCGTGGAGTGTGATTGAATCCTCTGCCAAATTCAATATAGTGTATAAAGATGCAGCTGTTGGAGCTCGTGTAGGTAGTGCTGCCTGTATATCAGATTTGCATTGCTTATGTAATTGTCATGTAGAGTTCAGGAGTGGACCGACATTCCGCTGTAATGCTTTGCTACTTATTGTAAGACTTTAGTTTTCATGTGCTGAATTAGACTTTTACAAGACTCCACAAAACATTTTAGTTTGTAATGAAATCCTTCCTTGAAAAAAAAACTGTAGTACATTAGTATCTGCATCTGTAGATCTCCCGATGCTTCTGCGTTTGTAATTTAGATTTGTTTTCATTTGCAATTTTAAATTAGGTTTGCGGTTGCATTGTCATCTCTTCCTAATTACCAGGTAGCGTCTGCATCTTGCGAGTCCCCAGAGGCCACGCAGAAGACATTGAATATGTTTGCATAACCAATATTTTAGCCATTTTAATGGATGTTTATCCGGTTTTTTATTTATGTTTCAAGGCTGTGAGTGAAAACATATATACTTCTCATTTCTGAGACTGGGACAAATCTCTGGTATTGCCAAAGCGTTTGAATAGGTAAGGAAATTGGCCAATGTTCACCCTAGTTAGAGAACTTTGCTTTGTGGTGGTTAAAGTTTTAATCTCCCAGCTCCCTGAAGTTCTAACTTCTGTTTTCCATATGCCATTTAGAACTCTTAACTGCTCATACTTTGGAGGAACGCTCCTGTTTTGGGGCCTGATTTTACCCTTGCACATGATGTATTTTTGCAAATATGTCCCTATTTTGAGGCTTGATTTACCCCTTCACGTAATTTTATTTTTGAAGCTGACAAAAGACAAAGCGCCACTACATGACCAGCATACCCCTGGCACTAATAATTTAAAGAAAAGACACATGCCTTACATATCCCCTTTTCAGGAGCTAAAGAAGATTGGTATCCTGCTTTCCTATTAAGAGTGGAAATTCATCCCTGGGTTGGCACCTATGTCTGTAATGGACACAGGTAACCTGTAAATGGTTCATCTCTCAAACCCCTGCTTACACTTATCAAGGGTATCAGAACCTATTAACCTAAATGGTACATGAACACTATTTCTAACCCCGCTGAGTGAGTTAAGTTGTTGTTGCACTACCTGGCAGTAATTAGTCCACATGTTTTGTATTAATTCCAATCGGTGAGATGACCGTTGTCCCAAAAGGTCTGTAGGAGTATTGTCCGTCTTAAAATGGAATTGTCTCTGTCCATTGTGAACTTTTCTGCCATTCGCCCATTCTCATTGGTGGTATAACGACTGGCTTCCACATGCCCTCTAGTTGGATTATCCAAGAAGTTAGCTAATGAGCGTCGACACCAAATTATTATAATGCTAGGAGTTCCTTAACCTGTACAGGGGATACCTGCTGTGAAAGTACTACCTCATCTACTGAAATTTCAGCTCACGCCTCACTGAGAGGCTGTAATACCAGATTTCCATCTGCTTCCTCTTATGCATAGAACAAGTATTACTCTCTATATGTCATGGTAAGGCCTCATTGTAACAACAATGTAGAGACTGTATTTTGCCTCATACCTGACAGCCCAGGCATATTAACAGACATCACTCAGCTTTCTTGCAGTAATGAAAGGTCCCTCTCATTCTGCCTGTAGCTTATAATCTTAAACAGGACTAAGCACCATTACCATTTGAGTTTATACTCCAGGGGGCTCTTACTGTCCTACAATATCAAATCTTTTGCTGCTGCTGTTTTTGTGTTATATGCTCCTGTAACAACTCTTTCCTTAGTTCTTATTCAAACGTTCCTTTTTTTTGTTTTGTTTTATTATTTCTCAAAGTCTTTGGGGGTTCTAATACCATAATGGGAATGGACCCCACTACTAAGTAAAAGTATGATTAAAGTTCATGAAATTAGCATTGCTGCAATCTTTGCTAGCCAGAGGTGTTCTTCTCAGCACCCACAATGTGCCCAGAATTGACGAATCCTGCAATTCACAGAGTTACACGCAACTGTAACGTCTCCAAATATGATTGCAAAATGTTTTTATAAGACCCACTGCTCCCACTACTACTGGAACTGTCTGGGTATCCTCCTTCCATGTTGCCCTTGTTTCTGCCTGCAAATCCTGGTATTGTATGACTTTGTGTCTTTCTGTATACGGAAGACACTGTAGTCACTAGGTGTAACAATTTCAGTCAGCAGTGCTACTTTTTGTCTTTTCATGGACTACTACATCTGTTTTTTTCGCATCTATTTATGAACTGTTGGCAATAGGTGATGCCATGTGATATAAACTTCATCATTTTCTATAATGCTTTGTGGCTCATGTTTCCAGTGCTTTTTTCAGATGCTTAAATATAATGTTTACACAATCCCCAAGGAAACAGTCTTGCCACATTATTATTCCTTTCAGTATACAGTCCTTCTACCATTAGTATATTATAACCAGCAATATGTGTGACTGTTTCCAATTCTGTTTTACAAAAGCTACAGTAGTCTGCTTCTCCCACATGTAAAATAGACTTAGTAAACCAAAGTGTGCGGTTTAAATGCGAGGTCAGCAGATATGTATGCAGTCCCACAATTGCAGATCGATTTATGTAATCAATTTCAAGGAGGCCTGTACTTCCCTCAGAATGGGGAACGTATAGTCTTGGTTATAGATAGCATTCATCAGACTTATCGGTGAGTACAATGCCCACTTTGGTATGTACCTAAACGGGTTCCCTTTGGAATCTCGAAATAATGAAATGTCGAATTTCAGTATTTCGAGACCAAATTGTCGAATCTGCAGTTGCACGAAACTGCAGAATATCAAACCTGGAAATGTCGAACCCGTGGTACTGATGGCGCGTTAGGTAAGTGTAATGTTTTTTAAGGGTTTTGGGGAGGGTCTGTGTGTGAGTGTGTTGGGGAGTGTTAGGTGTGGGTTAGGGTAGGTAGGTAAGAGTGCAAGTGTGTCAGTGTTGAGAGTGGTGGTGTCTGTATGTATGTATGTGATGTATGTATGTGCAAGGGGGGTGTAGAATGTGTGGTGGGTTTTCTGTCTTTTGGTGTTTAATGCGGCCTTGAAGTTGATATATATAAGTAGCGGAGCTGTGGGGGGGTGCAGTGGGGCTTGCCCCCCCTGCTTATAGGAAGGGTAGGTGTGTGTTTGTTTTGTTGTGTTCGTGTGTGTTGTTTTGCTTTGTCAGAAGGTAGAAGTATTTGTGTTTGTATGTGTGGTGTAGTGTTTTGTTTAAGTTCGCTGTTTTGAATTTCGTGGTTTTGGTTTTCGGGTTTGTGAGTTTTCGGCTTTATAGTAGTGGTGCTGCGGTAGCGTTGTCGCCTCACAGTTAGACGTTGCCCGTTCGATTCTCAGTTTAGAGCGTCTTCTCTGTGTAAACATGCGTGAATGGGCATTCCATCGTTGAAGGTTGTGCGTTAGGCCCGGCAAGCCAGCACATAAAAATCAACTGCCAATCATTAGCGGACCGGAGTTCTGCTGTGGCGAACCCTAACTGGGAAAAGCCAAAAGACTTACCTTACCTAGTCTTGAGATACTGAAATTCGATACTTCAGTATTTTGAGATTATAAAGTGAATCCACCTAAACATACAGAGCATTGTCAGACCCCAACCTGATGGACCTCCCGCATATCCACAAAACAGACAGCACCAGAACTACCCGTTCTAAAGACTTAAACCTTGCTTGTGATATGAATATGCTTTATGCTGCCCCTGTCTTAACTAACATTCAGTCAACAACCCTGTCCAAACTACAACAAACATACCACAAAATAGCAAC